>NC_086102.1:55573286-55815786 GCF_963921235.1 Mobula hypostoma | reverse complement strand
TGAACTGTTTTGCTCACTGCAGTTTCAAGCATTCAGGCTTAGAGATGCCAGAAATAGTTGGGAGTGAAAATAAAACTATTTTACTACTTCAATAAGTTATGAGCTATGAAGAATTTCAATGGACAGTGTTTGTCAATAGGATTGTTCTGTAAACTTTCCCCCCTGTGTCTAAGCTCCATATAGCCAGCAAATCTATTGGCCATACCTTCCTCAAGGATTTGTACTTTTTGTAGTACAATCCACCCTTGACAGTTTGAGAACTGATCTATCCTGAAAAGGCTTCTCAGGTCAAATTGCTCCTGCAACATTCATGGCAAAACGTCTTGCCTATTGCACCTATGAGACTGCAGGCCCTCTGACTTTTACACTTTAATTACTTAATAGATTCTTGCCAAATTAAATTTGTGGATTCCACGTGATTCAGCAATGAATGGGCCGTATCATTGGTATTAATACATTGGAATTGGTTCATTATTGTCACACAATACAGTACAAGGTTTATCTTGCATGCTGTTCACACAGAGCAAATCATCACATGGAGCTTTGAGGGGAAGCAAGATAAAAGAGAATAAAGTATAAAAACTACAGGGAAACTGCAGTGTAGGTAAACAAAAAGGTGAACGATACAAATGGTTAGATTGGTATAAAATATCAGACAAGAGATCTGTTCAGGTATCTGCTAACAGCAAGATAGAAGCTATCGTTGAACCTGTTGGAATGTACTTTCAGGGGAGGCTGGTTTCTGTGCTGTGTGATGAGCTACGTCCATAACTTTTGCAGTTCCTTGGGTCACATGTAGAGCAGTTTCCATACCAAGACATAATGTATCAAGATAGAATGCTTTCTATGGTGCATTGATAAAAATTGGTAAGGGTCGACACACACATGCTAAATTTCTTCAGCTTCCTGAGGAAGTAGAGGCATTGGTGAGCTTCCTTGGTTGTAAAATCATTGTGGATGGACCAGGGCAGACTAGGATCTTAAAGCTCTCAACCTCAACACTACTGATGTGTGCAGGAAGATTTGCACCATCTCCTTTCCTGAAGTCAATGACCAGCTCTTTTGTTTTGTTGTTATTTGTTTGTCTCAAATATTGTTTATGTGAGCTTTGAGGGGGAAAATGGATGGTGCTTCAAAGCAACATTTCCATGCTGGTGACCATTTTACAAAGTCTTTGAATGTTAAACAGTGTGGCCTGAATTGGCTCATCTATCTCTCCACTCATGAAATGATCCTACAATGCCATCTGAAAAATCTGGAAGTTTTGCACTTTTGCAAGTGTCTATAGCCTGATCATGTAACTGCCACCATGTTCCTAACAAGTACCAAGGGCAAGCTATATAATAGAAACTGGTTCTCATGATACCCTATACACATTCCAAATATGCTATACATAAATTACTTTTGTAGTTGGTCATGTGTTCTGATCTAACAAGGAAAATGCTAGTAAATCTCATCACTTTTTATCGAGGGAACAGAATATTACACATTCTTTAAAATTATTTTCCCTGACAAAAAGCACAGATTTTACTCACAAGCATCATAAATGCCCCATGAATGAACAAAACACTTTGTTTTATGGTGAACTTAATGTCCATGTCCCTTCTTTCATTTTATTTATCTATTTTTAGCATATTGCATAAGGTGCATCAGCAGACAGTAATCTTTGTGTTTGGATTAAATTTTCATAAATGTTTGACAAGCTAACAACTAAACTAGTTTTGTGTTTTTTTAATACACCACTGCCTTTGGCAAGGAATAAATTGCTCATAGTTAAAATAGTGTTCAAGGGGACCGAGAAATAGAACAGCTTTTATAATTGAGATTATTCCAATCATAAGGAGTAGCAGACAGCAATGGTTGATGCAAAACCCTAAGACCTGACAAATATAAGTAATAAAATTGTATTTTTCATATTTGTATATAAATAGCAATTTGTCACCTATTAAAAGAGTGTCCTGAGAATTAACATTCTTCTTCATTCTTTTTCCAAAAGATGTAATGAAGTGTTGATAGGAATAATAATAAACACATTTTTTTTTAAGTGACAGTGAATTTTTATGACTGCATAATCACTAAATGACTTCAAATTTCAAACCATGGTTTTGTGGAATAAAATATTCATGATAAATTATACAAAGCAAAAATAAATTAAATTCTAGTTGTGAATGACTGACCCAGGCATGTCAGGTACATATTTACATACTAGCTTTCTCAACCTTATTATTTATGGAAATTTGGATTGCACCATTGTATGGATGACCTCAAGGGAAAGGTAAGAGCCAGATGAGAAAGCATTGACGAGAAATATCACAAATTGGACAAGGACTCTCCATTGATATATTTTTAGATTAATACATTTTAAAAGTATTCAAAATAAGTCTGAATCATCATGGGGAACTAAATCAATATGGTTCATTACCACAAAGAAGAAACAGCAGGGCTTTGAAGTTACTATGGCCAAAAGCCACACAAATAGTTTCTTGTAGAGTCATAGAACACTACAGCACAGAAGCAGGCCCTTCAGTTCACCTAGACCATACCAAGCTATTAATCCATCTAGTTCCATCAGCCTGCACCTGGACCATAGCCCAACATACCAATCCCATCTCTATACTTATCCCAATACCCTTAAAAGTCGAAATCATGTTCACATCCACCTCTTCCACTGGAATATCATTCTGCACTCTCCCCATCCTCTGAGTGAAGACGGTTTTCCTCACTTTCCCCTTAAATATTTCACTTTTCATTCTTAACTCATGACCTCTAGTTCTAGTCTCATCCAACCTCAGTGGAAAAAACCTTGCTTGCTTTTACCCTTTCTAAACCTCTTATAATTTTGTACACCTCTATCAGATCTCCCCTCATTCACCTATGCTTCAGGGAATAAATTATACAATCATAAGACCATAAGACATTGGAGCAGAATTAGGCCATTCAGTCACCGAGTCTGCTCCTCCATTTCATCATGGCTGATCCCGGATCCCATTCAACCTCATACACCTGCCGTCTCACCATATCCCTTGATGTCCTGACCAATCAGGAATCTATCAACTTCTGCTTTAGATATACCCATGGACTTGGCCTCCACCACAGTCTGTGGCAGAGCATTCCACAGATTCACCACTCTTAGGCTAAAAATATTCCTCCTTATTTTTGTGCCCTGTAGATCTGGATATCCCCACCAGGGGAAACACCACTTCCACACCCACCTTATCTAGTCCTTTCAACATTCGGTAGGTTTCAATGAGATCCCCACGCATTCTTCTATTCAACCTTTCCCTATAACTCAGGTCCTCAAGTCCTGGCAACACCCTTGTAAATTTTCTCTGCATTCTTTCAATTTTCTTTGATATCTTTCCTGCAGGTAGGTGACCAGAACTGCACACAATACTCCAAATTAGGCCCCATTAATTTCTTATACAATTTCAACATAATATCATAACTCCTGTATTCAACACTTTGATTTATAAAGGCCAATGTGCCAAAAGCAAACTCATGCGTAGGAAACTTCCATTTCTCTATTTCAATTTATCTTGTTCTGGTTAGACTTAGTTCTACATAAACTTACTGTAGTTTGCCAACTGTGTAAAAGATTTTCTCAGATTTTCCAAACATAAATTTTTCCAAATATCACCTTGAAACACTTATACTTCAAAAGATATAAAAAGGATTTAGAGTAATATAAGCAGAATGTTGCTTTAATTGCACACTTCTGGGAATCAAGAACATTTTATTTTTGTTATTGAATGCTCGGCTAAAGTTTCCAGTTTCCTTATTAAATTCAGGTTGCCACAGTTGGACATGAAGCATTCCATTGAGACACAGAACAGGTTATTAATCAGAACAGCAGGAAGCACCACAGCTCATGCTGGAATCAAGCTTTGACGCTGCACGTAATTAGGCTTCTTTTAAGGAGTTTCACTCTACACAAAGCTGAGTCAGTCAACCTGAATCAAGTTAATGTCAATGCCCCTTTGCATCATGGCCTGGGTAAATAAACTATTATTGTGACAGCCACACAATATTAATGCTCCTCAGAGTGTATACTGTATGCAGAGCTAAATAGACAGAAGAATATTAGGATCATGAGTCAAATCAAAAAGCTGAAACTCAGAAGCTCCTGTGTAATCTTGTTTAACATGTAGCATCGCTCTACAGTAAGGAGTTTGTACATTCTCCCCATGAACTCATGGGTTTCCTCTGGGTGACCTTGTTTCCTCCCACATTCCAAAGATGTACAAGTTAGGGTTGGTAAGTTATGGGCATGCTATAGAATGGAGAACATGGAACATTACATCACACTACAGGACCTTTGGCCCATAATGTTTTGCCGTCCTTTTAACCTACTATAAAATCAATCTAACCCTTCCCTCCAACATAACCCTCCATTTTTCTAACATCCAAACAAGCCTGTCTTAGAGTTTTTCATAAATGCCTCTAATGTATCTGCCTCGACCATCACTCTGGTGTTTCACGCATCCATCACGCCCAAAGGCATATGTGTTGTTTAGTTATTCAGTCACTAAAATAGGTAAGTGATAGATTGAAGGAAGTTGATGAGAATATAGAACATTACGGTACAGGCACTTCTGCTCATGATGTTGTGACAGGGCATTCCACGCACCCACCTGTCTGTAGAAAGAACTTACCTCAGTCATCCCCCGCCCCCATGCATTCCTTCAATTACCTTAAAATTATGCCCCCTTGTATTAACCATTTCCACCCTGGGAAAAAGTCTTGGGTTTTCCACTCTACCTATGCCTCTTATCATCTTGTACACCTCTATCAAGTCACCTGTCATTCTCCTTCACTCCGAAGAGAAAAGCCCTAGCTCACTCATCCTATCTTTATAAGATATGCCCTCTAGTCCAGGCAGCTTCCTGGTAAATCTCCTTTGCACCCTCTCTAAAGCTACCATTTATTTCATATAATGAGGTGACCAGAACTGAACACAATATTCTAAGAGTGGCCTAATCAGGTTTTATAGAGCTGCAACATTACCTCACAGCTATTGAATTCGATCCCCAAACTAATGAAGGCCATTAGTCATACATCTTCTTAACAACACTATCAACTTGTGCAGCAACTTTGAACGATCTATGGATGTGAACCCCAAGATCCCTCTGTCCCTCTACACTGACATCTAGGCAGAATATTCTCCATCTACTACCACCCTGGGAAGAAACTGTTCCTGAAGCACAGAGTGGGTGCCGTCAGGCTTCTGCACCTCCTTCCTGACCGTAACAATGAGAAGGGGTCACATCTTGGGCAATCGGGGTATTTAATGATGGACGTTGACTTTCTGAGTCACCACTCCTTGAAGATGTATTACGTACTACCGAACTAATACCCAAGATGGAGCTGACTAAATTTACAACCCTCTGCAGCTTCTTTCGGTCCTGTACAGTAGCCCTCCCCCAATACCAGACGACAGTGATGCAGCCTGCCAGAATGCTCTCCATGGTACATCTGTAGAAGCTTTCGAGTGTCATAAAATGAGCATACCAAGGGGAATCTTCACCAAACACATTACTAAAATCCCTGTACACCACATCCACTGCTCTACCTTCGTCAATGTGCTTTACACATCCTGAAATAATTCAATCAGGCTCTTGAAGCATGACCTGCTCCTCATAAAGCTATACTGACTATCCCTAATCAGACTATGTTAGCACCAGAAGCATGACGACACTTGTAGGTTGCTCTCAGCACATCTAGAACTGTGCTGATCGTTTATGCAATCAAAGCATTTTACTGTATTTTTCAATGTTATAATGTATGTGTGACAAATAAAGCTAATCTTTATTTTGCCTTCAGTTTGTTAAACTAACTCTGCCACTTGATTTTCATACTTTGCTATTTTGGCAATGAAGAAAATGTTATCAAAAACACATCTTTCACTAGCTTCAGAATTACATGGCAGGTTGCATTGTTAATTCGCTGTTTATTCCTCTTATGATGGGGTACTTATTTATTTTATTTATTTATTGAGATACAATGCAGAGTAGACCCTTCAGGACCTTCGAGCCATGCCACCCAACAGCCCCCCAATTTAATCCAAACCTAATCACAGAACAATTTACAATGACCAATTAACCTACCAACCGGTACGTCTTTGGACCGTGAGAAGAAACTAGAGCACCCGGAGGAAACCCATGCAGTCATGAGGAGAAGGTACAAACACCTCACGGGCAGCAGCTGAAATTCAACCCAGGTTGCCTGTACCGTAAAGTGTTGTGCTAACCACTACACTACCATGCCACCTCAGAATGTAGTGTTTTATGTTCCAAGTCAGAATGTTAAACACAGCACTATTGTGTCTTGAATAGGTTCACTCAGAATGGGTCATTGAGGCATTACACAAAAAATTTTAATTATCTTTCTAATTACAAGTTTCTAAATACAAATCCTAAAATAATTAATGAAATATCATCATACTACCTCTAGACATTCATTAGTTTTGCAATTCCCTATTTGTGAGGAAGAGGATAGATTACATCTCTTTAAATATCAACTATCTAATAAAAGGACAAATTGTTTAGATAGGTAGCAAGAATGTTTGTATTAAATTAATGCAGCTGCAGAAAATGAGACAGTGAGTTGATAATTCAACCACACCCATATGTGATCCAGCTATCTTTGAAGAAAAAAAACATGGTGGAGCTTCACTTTTAAATGATCATTTGAATTCAATGGGCACATATATTGCAAGGTGTAATCCTTGAGCTCATAATCTTCAGGAACATTGCCAGCCGAGTCAGACTCACACTAGATCAGTCCCAGGCACATTATACATATCTTCTCAATTCTGCATTAGGTTCGAGAGCAGCTAGCAGTAACAACAGGTAAAAATATGTAATGAAAATACAGAAAATCTTGTGTCCATTCATTAGTATCAAATAGTTCTCCACCAAAAAAATTTGCAAAAATATCAGGAATTCCAGTTTTAAAATGAATGTGTTTTAATTCTAAAGTTGCTATAACAATATGATAGAGTGCAAAAGCACCACCAAACTCTTCAGGGACAATGGTAACCTAATTTATAGTGGAACAAATCGTTAAGGATAAGGAGATCAGTACCTAAGCTAATCCACTTATAGACAAATATTCAGGTTACCTGCCTGACATGAAAATGATTGAATTTTATATAAAAGTTTGATCTTCGCCGTAAATTGTATCAATGATATTTACTGGATTATTTTGTGCGTTATTCAATATTCTGAATGACTTAAGTAAATTCATCCGAAAAAAGTGTCACGGATGATACTTGAACCTCTTCCTCAGGAAGAATTGTGTGACCACCATCACCCACAGAGCACAAAAATAATCCAACTAAACATCTGCTAGGATTTAGACCCCACTCTCACTGTTCCAAATTATGATAATTAAAAATGCTAATTTAAACGTTGACAGCTTTCTTCTCTAATTTCCTTATATTTGGCTAATGTGTGCTCAAAGAAATTGACAGGAGTCTGCAATATAAAATGAGGAAATCATGTTAAGATTCTGCTCAACCACTTTACGCTAGAATGTCACGATATCTCCACCTCGCTGACAATCAACACTGGCGCAGCTCAGAGATGTGTACTTAGCCCACTGCTTTACTCTCTCTACAGCCATGACTGTGTGGCTAAGTATAGCTGAAACAACACGAATAAATTTGCTGATGGTACAACCATTGTTGGCAGAATCTCAGATAGTGACGAGGGGGCGTGCAGGAACAAGATAATACCAGCTATCTGAGTGGTTTCTCAGCAACAACCTTGTATGCAATTGTGGACTTCAGAAAAAGTAAAACAAAGGAAAACACACTTCAGTCCTCAGAAGGATCAGAAATGGAAATAATATGCAATTTCAAATTTCTGAGTGTCAATATCTTTGAGGACCTAAGCTGGACCCAACATATTAATGCACCTATAAAGAAGGCAAGACAATGGCTACACTTCATTAAGAGTTTGAGATTGGGTATGTCACCAAAATACTCGAAAACCTACAGATGTACTGTGGAGAGCATTCTAATTGGCTGCATCACCTTCTGGTCTGGGGGGCGGGGGGGGGTTGCAGTGGGGGATGGCGGCCACTGCAGAGGATCGAAGTAAGCTGCAGAGAGTTGTAAAGTTAGCCAGCTCCATCATGGGCACTAGCCTCCATAGTATCCAGGTTATCTTCAAGGAGCGGTGCCTCAGAAAGGTGGCATCCATTATTAAGGACCTCCACCACCCAAGACATGCCCTCTTCTCATTGTTACCACCAGGAAGGAGGTACAGAAGTTTGAAAGCACACACTCATCGATTCAGTAACAGTCTTTTTCCCCTCTGCCATCTGATTTCTGAAAGGATATTCAACCCATGAACACTACCTCACTACATTCCTATTTTTGCACTATCTATTTAACTATTATATATCTACTTACTGTACTTCACAGTTTTATTTTTCTCTCTATTATCATGTATTGCATTGTACTGCTGCCACAAAGTTCACAAATTTCACGACATAGCCCGACGATATTATACCGGATTCTGATTGTAGTTCTGTTGCATAACTAAATATAAAATATACTAACTTTCCTGCTGCTTCCTTGTTCAATTGAGCTAAAAAGTTTTAAGATGTAGATCGTTGAGACCATCTTGTGGTGGTTTACCTGAACATGGCTCACCTGAGAAAGTATGTTGGATAGATGCAGGAGACAAAGCTCATTATTTGGGTTGTTGGGAAATTGAGTGGAAACCCACTGGGAGACTGTGGGTGCCACTGCTGGTGCCAGTAGTGTAAGAAACAAAATCAGCAGCATTCCCATTCCTGTCTAGTGTGTAATTAACCAAGGGCTTGGTCTATTGATGCATAACAATTTGGCATGCTGCACTCATCAGATCTCAGCTGTGAAAGTAAGAATCACATGGTACAAATTAATCATACAAAATGTGCATACAGATACAATAAGGTTGATAATGTAATACTAACTGAAAGCCATTGGGACTACTATCTCCGTGAAGCTGATTGCAGCTGTGTCTAAATAAACTGGAAACATTCTACTAAGGGGACAGATAAGAGGTTCTGTGGAAGAGATCGAGAATCCCGGATGGTCTGTTGCCTCCCTGGTGCCAAGGTCTGCGATATCTCAGATCGAGTTCTCAGTATTCTCAAGAGGGAGGGTGAGCAGCCAGTTGTCGTGGACCATGTAGGGACCAACGATGTGGATAGGAAGAGTGAGGAGATCCTGAAAGGTGAGTTCAGGGAGTTAGGCGCCAAGTTAAAGGACAGGACATCCAGGATAGCAATCTCAGGATTGCTACCAGTGCCAAGTTCAGGCGGGTTTAGAAATAGTAAGATAGCGCAGACGTGGCTGAAGTCATGGTGCAGGAGTGAGGGCTTCAGATTTATAGATAATTGGGCAGTTTTCCAGGGAAGGTGGGACCTGTTCCGGTGGGACGGTTTACATCTGAACTGGAGGGGGACAAATATTCTTGCAGGTAGGTTTTGCTAGAGAGGCTCCAGTGGATTTAAACTAGATACAAGGAGGGAGGGGAACCAGAGTGTAGGAACAGATGTGGGGGAGAAGGAAGAAAAGTTGTTTGCACTGTCCGTGATAAACAGAGAGTAAGAGATGGAAAATTTCTTAAATGCATTTATTTTAATGCTAGGAGCATTCTAAGAAAGGTGGATGAGGTTAGAGCATGGATTGATACCTGGAAGTATGATGTGGTAGCTATTAGTGAAACATGGTTGCAGGAGGGGTGTGATTGGCAACTAAATATTCCTGGATTTCATTGCTTCAGGTGCGATAGAATTGGTGAGACAAGAGGGGGAGGTGTTGCATTGCTTGTCAGAGAAAATATTACGGCGGTGCACTGGCAGGATAGATTAGAGGACTCGTCTAGGGAGGCTATTTGGGTGGAATTGAGGAATGGGAAAGGTGTAGTAACAGTTGTAGGGGTGTATTATAGACCACCTAATGGGGAGCGAGAATTGGAGGAGCAAATTTGTAAAGAGATAGCAGGTATTTGTAGTAAGCACAAGGTTGTCATTGTGGGAGATTTTAATTTTCCACACATAGACTGGGAAGCCCATACTGTAAAAGAGCTGGATGGTTCGGAGTTTGTAAAATGTGTGCAGGATAGTTTTTTGCAGCAATACATAGAGGTACCAACTAGAGAAGGGTCAGTGTTGGATCTCCTGTTAGGGAATGAGATAGGGCAGGTGACGGAGGTATGTGTTGGGGAGCACTTCGGGTCCAGTGATCACAATGCCAATAATTTCAATATAATTATGGAGAAGGATAGGTCTGGACCCAGGGTTGAGATTTTTGATTGGAGAAAGGCTAACTTTGAGGAGATGCCAAAGGACTTAGAAGGAGTGGATTGGGACAAATTGTTTTATGGGAAGGATGTAACAGAGAGATGGAGGTCATTTAAAGGTGAAATTTTGAGGGTACAGAATCTTTATGTTCCTGTTAGGTTGAAAGGAAAGGTTAAAAGTTTAAGAAAGCCATGGTTTTCAAAGGATATTGGAAACTTGCTTCGGGAAAAGAGAGGTATCTACAATAAATATAGGCAGCATGGAGTAAATGAAGTGCTCGAGGAATATAAAGAATGTAAAAAGAATCTTAAGAAAGAAATTAGAAAAGCTAAAAGAAGTTACGAGGTTGCTTTAGCAAGTAAGGTGAAAATAAATCCAAAGGGTTTCGACAGGTATATTAATAACAAAAAGATGGTGAGGGATAAAATTGGTCCCTTAGAGATTCAGAGTGGACAGCTATGTGTGGAACCAAAAGAGATGGGGGAGATTTTGAACAATTTCTTTTCTTCGGTATTAACTAAGGAGAAGGATATTGAATTGTGCAAGGTAAGGGAAACAGGTAGGAAAGTTATAGAAACTATGATGATTAAAGAAGAGGAAGTACTGGCACTTTTAAGGAATATAAAAGTGAATAAGTCTCCGGGTCCTGACAGGATATTCCCTAGGACCTTGAGGGAAGTTAGTGTAGAAATAGAAGGGGCTCTGCCAGAAATATTTCAAATATCATTAGAAACAGGGATGCTGCCGGAGGATTGGTGTATTGCTCATGTTGTTCCATTGTTTAAAAAGGGTTCTAAGAGTAAACCTAGCAATTATCGGCCTGCAAGTTTGATGTCAGTGGTGGGTAAATTGATGGAAAGTATTCTTAGAAATGGGATATATAATTATCTGGATAGGCAGGGTCTGATTAGGAACAGTCAACACAGATTTGTGCGTGGAAGGTAATGATGACAAATCTTATTGAATTTTTTGAACAGGTTACTAAGAAAGTTGACGAGGGTAAAGCGGTGGATGTTGTCTATATGGACTTCAGTAAGGCCTTTGACAAGATTCCACACGGAAGGTTAGTTAGGAAGGTTCAATCGTTAGGTTTTAATATTGAAGTAATAAAATGAATTCAACAGTGGCTGGGTGGGAGACGTCAGAGAGTAGTGGTGGATATCTGTTTGTCAGATTGGAGGCCGGTGACTAGTGGAGTGTCTCAGGGATCTGTACTGGGTCCAATGTTGTTTTTGTCATATACATTAACGATCTGGATAATGGGGTGGTAAAGTCGATTAGTAAGTATGCAGATGATACTAAGATAGGTGGCGTTGTGGTTAATGAAATAGACTTTCAAAGCTTGCAGAGAGATTTAGGCCAGTTAGAAGAGTGGGCTGAAAGATGGCAAATGGTGTTTAATGCTGATAAGTGTGAGGTGCTACATTTTGGTAGGACTAATCAAAATAGGACATACATGGTAAATGGTAGGGCATTGCAGTAGAACAGAGGGATCTAAGAAAGCTTTTGGTATGCTGGCCTTTATAAATCAGAGCATTGAGTATAGGAGTTGGGATGTAATGTTAAAATTGTACAAGGCATTGGTAAGGCCAAATTTGGAGTGTTGTATACAGTTCTGGTCACTGAATTATAGGAAAGATGTCAACAAAATAGAGAGAGTACAGAGAAGATTTACTAGAATGTTAACCCCATTAGAGGAAGGATATGGGTTTCAGCACCTAAGTTACAGAGAAAGATTGAACAAGTTGGGTCTTTATTCTTTGGAGCGTAGAAGGTTGAGGGGGGACTTGATAGAGGTATTTAAATTTATGAGGGGGATAGATAGAGCTGACATTGATAGGCTTTTTCCATTGAGAGTAGGGGAGATTCAAACAAGAGGACATGAGTTGAGAGTTAGGGGGCAAAAGTTTAGGGGTAACATGAGGGGGAACTTCTTGACTGAGAGAGTGGTGGCTGTGTGGAATGAGCTTCCAGTAGAAGTGGCGGAGGCAGGCTCAATATTGTCATTTAAAGTAAAATTGGATAGCTATATGGACAGGAAAGGAATGGAGGGTTATGGGCTGAGTGCAGGTCGGTGGGACTAGGTGACAGTAAGCATTCGGCACGGACTAGAAGGGCCGAGATGGCCTGTTTCCGTGCTGTAATTGTTATTTGGTTATATGGTTATAGCTTTCCTTAAAGTCAGGCTGAATTTTTGCAGAAATGTAACTTAGGCAGAACAACTTAACTTTATTGGGCATTCAGGTAGATTGGGTGGTAGAGAAGGCATGTGGCATACTTCCTGCCATTTGTTGGGGCATTGAGTATAAGAGTACGGAAGCCATGTTGCGGCTAGATAACATTTTGATTAGGCCACAGTTGAAGGATTGTATGAAGTTTTGTTCACCCCATTAGAGGAAGGATATGGGAGCTTTGGAGCAAGTACAGAAGAGGTCTCTCAGGATGTTGCCTGGATTCCAGAGTCTGAGATATAATGAGAAGTTGGACAAACATAAGTTGTTTTCTCTAGAGTGCTGGAGGCTGAGGGGAGATCTGCCATAGGAGGTGGTAGAGGCAGGTACAGCTACAATGTTTGAAAGGCATTTAGTTATGAGAGGCATAGATAGGGTAGACAGTCTCGATCTTTTTCCGAGGATAGAAAAGCCAAATTCTAGAGGATATGCACTTAAGGTAAGAGGAGGAAGTTTAAGGGAGAAGTGCAAGGCAAATTTTCTATACAGAAAGTGATAGGTTATTGGAAAAGGCTATCAGTGGTAGTGGTAGAAGCAAATATGACAGAGGCATTTAGATAAACACATGAACATGCAGAGGATGGAGGAACATGGATCAAGTGCAGAAAGAAGAGATTTAATTTGGCATTGTGCATTCAGCACAGACATTATGGGCTGTAGGGATTCTGTTCCTGTGCTGTATTGGTCTATGCTCTGTTAAGAAGAATACAAGGCATTTTTGCTGAAGAAGAATCTATAGTGATAGTTGGATCCACTTGTTGCGGCAAGCCTGTGTTAAATAATTTCCCAACAGCAAGTGAAGAAGTGTGTTGATCCCTTTTGATCTTATCAACCACTATCTATATCACATGTCCCCTGTCCACAACCATTCTAATATCTCAAACTATTAACAAACCAATCACAAACAAATGAGTATGACAACAAACTACGCATTGTTTGGGTAATGTGTTTGTTAGACAATCTCATCTCTGTCTTTACTCAAGCGGGCTTCTAATGACCTACTTGGGCAATTACCTTTGCCTAACCAACGCTGATGCAAAATCAGTAAACAATTGACTCAACTGTCTTAACTGTCAAAATTTCCCCTCCTCCTTATCTGCGTCTTATGAACAATTGTGGCTTTATTTCATTTCCCCAGAGGAATGTGACATGGTTTTACCCAGATAATAATTGTTGATTTAGAACTCTGCTGAAAACTATTTCTTGAAGTTTTTAGATCAACTTTCTTCTGTTCTTCCTTTCTTCCCCAACGACAGATCTTGACCTTTTCTCTGAAATCACGTGGTTAAGGTTTTCATACATTGAACACTTCAACCTTTCTGTCAATGCACCTACCAACTAATGGATGCAGAGAAACAGACCCATCACCCCAACTCATCCACACCAACCAAGTTGCCTACATGAGCTAGTCCCATTTGCCTATGTTTTGCCCATATCCTTTTGAATCATTCCTATCCATATACCAATCCAAATATCTTTTAAACATTCCAATTGTACATGCCTCTACTATTTCTTGTGGCAGCTCACCCCGAGTACCCACCACACTCTATGTGGAAAGACTTGCCCCTCAGTTCACATTTAAATCTTTCTTCCCTCACCTTAAAGCTATACCCTACCCTGGGAAAAAGACTGGGCATCTACCTCATCTATGCGCCTCAATTTTAATTACCACTCTGTAAGGAGCTTCAGGAAAAAAAGCTCCAGCCAACCCATTCTTGCCTTCTAAGAGAAGATAGGATTAGCTTCATTTGTCACATGTACATTGAAACATCAAGATGTAAAGTGAACTGCGTGGTTTGAATCAAGTCAAGTGAGCAAGGATTATGCTGAGGGAGCCCATGTGTCACCGCACATCCAGTGCCAACAAGGCATTCCCACAACTTACTAACTCTAACCCGTACACCTTTGGAATGTGGGAGGAAACCGGAGCACCAGCAGGAAACCCAGGTGGTCACGGGAGAATGTATAAACTTCTTGCAGACAGTGGTGGTAATTGAACATCAGATCGGTGTCATTGGCACTGTAAAGTGATTGCATTGACTGCTATACTACCATGCTGCCCCACGATTATAAGTTAAGCCCTGTAGTCCCAGTAATATCATTGTGATTCTTCTATGCACACTTTTCAGCTTAATGGCACCTTGCCGCTAACTGGGTGATCAAAAGTGAACGCAAGACCTCAAGTGTGGTCCCATCAACATCTTGTACAACCGCAACATGATGTCTCAGCACTTGTACTCAGTGCCCCATCTAATGAAGGCAAGTGTCTCTCTTTACCACCACGTCTAGTGTCATCACCACTTTCAGGGAGCAATGCACCTGTACGCATTGGCCTTTCTGTTCTACAAAACTACCCAAGACCCTGCTATTTACTGTACATATCCTGTCCTGGGTTAACTTAACAAAATACATCACTTCACACTTGTCCACGTTGAATTCCATCTGCCATTTCTTGGCTACTTTTCCACTTGATCTAGATCATGTTGTAATGTTAGATAACTTCCTTCATTGTCAATTTTGCTGTCATCCACATATTTTACTAAACATTTTGTTAATTTAGGTGACAAATAACAGTAGACCCAAAACTGAACTACTGATCAGAGGCCCCTAACCTAAAAAAAACCCTCCACTTCCAAAAAGCTCCTACCAAAAAGCCAAGTTTGGATCCAATTAGAATTAGCCAGTTTATCCTGGACCCCACATGATCTAAATGAGCAGACCAGCCAATTATGTGGGAACTTGCTGGAGTCCAAGTTGACAATCATCAGTCTTCTTGTTCACCTCTTCAGCAAAACTCAGTGAGACACTGTTTTCTATGTACAAAGCCATGGTGACTATTTCTTTCCAAATAGCGGAAGATGCTGTCAGTCAGAACACTCCCCCCCTCCCACCTCCTCAGCCCAGTAACCTTCCTATCACTGATGTTAGGCCCACTAGATTGTCCTTTCAGCCCTTCTTGGATAAAGCAATAACACTAGCAACCTTCCAATCTTTCAGTGCCTTGCCCTTGGCTAATGATGATGTAAATCTAGTACCTAACTTCAACATTTAATTGATGTTGTACTGAAGCTCTACAAAGTCTTGCAATTCATTTGGTAGAAGCTTCAGTAAAAAATGTAATTGCATGCAATGTCTCCTTGGTTGATTTTTTAAGTAATATAATAGGGCAAAGTTCCAGCCTGCTTTGTGTTAGCATCTTTGTAAATATGGAGAAATTGTGGGAAGCCCTTAGCTTTTCTATGACTAAAAATCAGCTGAGTAATGAGAACCAAGCATAGATAAAGGTGATGACAGCTGAGAGATCATACAAATGTCATGGTCCAGTCCGTGAAGTCCACATTCCGCTTACAAGTTTGGTCCATCGATCCATATTCCAAGTTTTGCGGTTTTCCCTTATCCTGTTGTGTGCCTTAATTGATTTTGATTTTGGGCTGGCTAATCAGCTAAGTATCTCCTTGGTTCAGCTTCAGTTGCTGGACTGTTCCCTCCCCTTCCCCTTCTTTCTGAACCCTCGACTGTAATGCTGTCAGGTCCAACCACCAGAGCAAGACCGGGGCCTTGCTGTGTCTAGATAAGGAACTGTATTTTGTTGTTTGGAACTGTCTCTTTGTGTCCTCGCCTTCACTAGGTGGGTCTGGCCATTTGCCGCTACCTTGAGTTGGAACTGTCTCTGTGTCCATGCCTTTACTTGGTAGGTCTGGCTGGTTGGGGACCGTCTCGTCATGTTCAGTATTCTGTGTATGAGTCCCAGCCCTACATCCTGTTCCCAAGGAGGGGTCCCAGCTCTGTGTTCCATGTACCTGTTCTCCCTCGACCAAGGCTCTGCATACCTGTTCTCATCCTGTAGTCACATCTTATCCTCGCCTGGATCTGGAGTCCGAGCCTGAGTCAAGACCCAGGTTCTGGGTCCCTGTCCAGTCATTGGCTCAGAGTCTTTGTCCAGGTTCCAAGTTCCTAGTTCCTCGTTCAGGTCCCGCTTTCCTAGTCTAGTCCTAGCCCAGGCCCTGTATCTTAGTCTCGTCCAGGCATTGTGTCTTGTCCAGCATTGTTTCTTCCTCACTTCCCTTGCTTTCTTGTCACAACTAGTCCTGATCCTAGTACTTCAGTGTCTGTGTCTTGCATTTGGATCCGCTCCCAGTGCCCCCTTTATGACAGAACAGTCCAGCCAAACATGGACCCAGCGACACAGACACTGTCGTTTTACTCTTGCCACCCGAGTTTTCCTTCTGTTAAATACCCTCCCACCCACCCGTGACGTCCTTAGTCCTGGAGAGCCTGTTCGGTCACCAGGAGGCCCTCATAGAGGGGGAATACTGTCATGGTCCGGTTCGTGAAGTCCACATTCCGGTTCATGGTCCAGTCCATCGATCCCTATTCCAGGTTTTCCAGTTTTCCCTTGTCCTGTTGTGTGCCTTAATTGAAGCACATGATTCTGATTTTGGGCTGACTACATAAATAGCTCCTTGGTTTAGCTTCAGTTGCTGGATTGTTCCCTCCCCTTCCCCTTCCGCCTGAAGCCTCGCCTGCTACCTTCACCTGTAATGCTGTCAGGTTCAACCACCAGAGCAAGACCGGGGCCTTGCTATGTCTAGATAAGGAACTGTCTTACGTTGTTTGGAACTGTCTCTTTGTGTCCTCGCCTTCGCTAGGTAGGTCTGGCCATTTGTCGCTACCTTGAGTTGGGAACTGTCTGTGTCCATGCCTTTATTAGATAGATCTGACCGTTTGCCACTACCTAGTGTTGGGAACCATCTCTGTGTCCACACCTTCGCTAGGTAGGTCCGGCTGTTTGCCCCTACCTTGTGTTGGGGAACCGTCTCGTCGTGTTCAGCATTCTGTGTATGAGTCCCAGCCCTACGTCCTGTTCTCAAGGAGGGGTCCCAGCTCTGTGTTCCATGTTCCTGTTCTCCCTTGACCAAGGCTCTGTGTTCCTGTTCTCCCTCGACCAAGGATCTGCGTTCCTGTACTCCCTCAACCAAGGCAAGGCTTTGTGTTCTCGTCCTATCCATTGCCTCACCCAGCCCAGGATTACCTCCTGTCCAGGAGTCTCACATCCAGTCCTGTTGCCACTCCTTGTCTTGTAGCCACGTCTTGTCCTCGCCTGGATGCGGAGTCCGAGCCCGAGTCAAGACCCAGGTTCCGGGTCCCTGTCCAGTCTCTGGCTTGGAGTCCTTGTCCAGGTTCCAAATTCCTAGATCCTCGTCCAGGTCCCGCTTTCCTAGTCTAGTCCTAGCCCAGGCTCTGTATCCTAGTCTCGTCCAGGGCCTGTGTCTTGTCCAGCATCATTTCTTCCTCACTTCCCTTGCTTTCTTGACACAACTAGTCGTGTTCCTAGTACTTCAGTGTCTGTCTTGCATTTGGGTCCGCTTCCAGTACCCACCTTATGACAACACTGTAAGTCAGAGTAGAGTATTCAATATTAAACAAAGCTCAAAGAACAGATGTACTGGTTGAAAGATGAGGACTAGGATAAAAATCTGTTAACTATGTAGCCACTGAAAACCTGCTTCTGTATGTTCTGCTAAATATGGTACAACCTAAAGTGACCAAGTTCTATAATGATAAGGCAATTTTATCTTAAAGTTCAGACCAAAGCCATGCAGACTCATACCTTAGGGAGCTGAAATTGGATGCTGGAGGCCTGAGAACTAAGTTGTGTTATTCAATTGTGGATTGAAGTTGCCTAAGGAGAATTGCAAACTCAAATCTAACAAACAGGTTTGGGAGCTAGATCCAATTACTCAGTCTGGGAATTGGGTTTATATTATTTGTATGTCATTGTGATATTTCATGCGGTACTGTGAAAGTTGTATAAAGTAATATTACCATTCTATTTATAAAAACTTGCATATGTGCAAAAACAAAATCATCCAAATTTAGTCTTGGGTGAAGTTACTGTTGCTGGACAAACAACGGCTGATGTTATACTTACCACAGGAAAACAGCAGAGGTGGATTCTGGAATTAAATTTTGAACTATCCTCCTGATGTGGTTTAAAAAAAAATGCTTACAGTATCCATTTCTCAGGCCAAACAAAAGTATGTTTATTTTGATCAACCTTACATTTGGAGGTGGGAGAAGCTGGTTCACACTTTCTCCTCAACTGTATAGAGGATGACATAATCAGAGGCATGATCCTTTCAGCACTGAGCCAATCAGATAGAAGTTATCACTGGCCCTGCACGTTGCAGGCCCTATAAGCTGTAATGTGAGAAAGGAAGATGTTGTCCTGCTGTAAATGAGTGTTGCTCCAAGAATAAATTGTATCTACTTCTGCATTGGGAGTCCAATATAATCTCAGTCCAGATTACTCATCGTCAGGAGACAAATTCTCATCACACCTCTTGTTCATTGCGCTTGTAGTGTCCAGAAGTTTCTGAAGCCTTCATATATGGTCTAGGAGACAGGTTATGTTGAACACTGAATGGGACAGCAGAGGAACAGGACCAACAGGTCTGCACTAACCATGATGTCAATCTAAACTGATTCCATCTGCCTGCACATAGTCTATATTCCTATATCCCTCCATCCCCAGCCTAGTTTGTGTCTTCATATAAACGCTCCTTAAATGTTATTGTATCTGCTTCCACCACCTCCCTTGGCAGTGTATTCCAGCCACCTACCCACTCTGTGAATATAAAAAATGTTTTTCAAATCTCCTTTAAACTTACCTCTTCTGACCTTAAACCAATGCTCTCTATTATTTGACATTTCCACCTTGGAATAAAAACTCTACCTATCCCATCCATGCATTAAGTAATAGTTGCACTTCAATGAGATTGTGCCACCAGCCTTGCCAAAACCTCCAACCTCATGTCCCTCCAACCTCACTTCCTCAGACACTCCAAAGGAAACAATGCATGTTTGTTCAGCTTCTGCTTATAGACAATACATTCTAATCGGGAAAACATTTCGGTAACCTTCGTCTGCATCCTCACCACAGCCTGTGTGTTGACCAGAACTGCAGATGCAATTCCAAATGTGGCCAAACTAAGGTTTTATACAGCTGCAACATGATTTCCTAACTTTTATACAGAAAGGCCCATCCAGACACAAGTACGCTGCATGCCTCCTTTACCATCTCCACTTGTGTTTCCGATTTCAGGGAGTTATAGACTTATACCCCAAGATACCCCTGTACATCAATGCTGTCACGGATTTTGCCTTTTTATATGTACTTCTTCAGGCATTTGACCTCACATTTGCTCAGTTTAAATGTCATCTGCCAATTCTGCCCAAAATTCCAACAGATCTACAGTATATCCTGCTTATACATTGATAACATTCCTCGCTATTTCAACTCAAACAATTTTTGCATCATCTGTAAAGTTACTAATCTGACTGCCTATATTTCATAACAGATCTTTAATATATATTACAACAACAAAGGTCCCAGTATTGATCTTTGCCGAACACTACTGGCCAATGACTTTTACCCCTTCTTCCACTAACTTCTTGTCTTCTCCAGCCAAGCAATTTTGGATCTAATTTACCAACCAACCTTGTGTCTTGATTGTCTCTACTAGCCTATTGTGTGAGACCTTGTCAAACAATTTTTACAAAAGTCCATATAGACAGTATGCACTGCCAAATGAAGTGAAATTATAATTCAGGCAGTTGGGTGGTACTTCTTATTCCAGCTTCCATTCCAATATCACCCTCTTTGCAAATAGAAATTGCAGCAGAGAGGTTAAAATCAGGATCTTACTCCTCATTGCTTTATGATTTTGCCCACAAAACATGTTGTTACAGTTCTATATAAAACAATGCAATTATGTGCCACGTGAAGCTATTTTACAATGTGTTTTCATTACATATAATATACTCAATGTTCTTGCCTGATCCTGTCATCTCTAGCAAAGGATGCACTAGGAGCCTGGGCTTGGGTTCCGAGCCAGAGACTGGACAAGGACCCAGAACCTAGGTCTTGCCTCGGGCTTGGGCCCCAGAACCAGGCAAGGACATGGCATGACTACAGGACAGGACGTGGCTGGGGTCTAGAGGCTTGGGGTTGCAGGCTGGCATCTTGGTCTTGAGGCTTGAGGCTGGGGTCTTGGTCTTGAGGCTTGAGGCTTGGGTCTTGAGGCTTGAGCTTGGAGACAGGCTGGGGTTTAAATTTCAGTACGATATCTGCTAAAGCATAATCTAGTAAATATGGAGCTGTGTCAGTGTTGTCATATGCTAATGGAGTGCTACTTGCCTCTGGGGTGTAATCCCAACCAAAAGTCTTAAACAAATAATCATAGAAGCATACAGATCAGGAGGTTATGCCACCCTTAGTATTTAGCTGTGAATAAATGCCGTCCCCATTTTCTTTGGTCACAGCCATGCAAATGCTATTTTTGAAGTTAAATGTGTAAGCAATTTTCATTTAAAATTACTAATATTTCTACATTCATCTCCCTCCTAAGCAATGTGTTCCAGATCATAACACCTACTGTATAAAATAATTTCTCACCTGCGTTCTGGTTCTTTAGTCATTTATCATTTAGTTAAAAGCTCACTCAAGGATGGAAACTGTTGCTCCTTACCTACTCAGATTCTTAAATAATATTGAATATCTCTGTTTAACATACCGTTCAGCTACTCATCTCTAAGGGGTTTAGTATAGAAATTTACAGCATAGAAAGAGGCCAAAAATGGACTTCGAGTTATTTCGTATACCATCTCTTGGTTCATCATTACCTTACTCGACATTTTGGTACAGCACTCAGAGAAGAGCTGTATTTCAGATGGTACTGTATGTTAAACTGAAGTTTTGTTAGTCCTCTCCAATATGTCTTTTGACCCAGCAAAAATGGTTGCCTATTTTATTTCGCCTTGTGGCAATTGGTTGCTGTATTTTTCTATATTTCAACAGAGACAATTTTCAAAAATGTAAATGCAAATTCCCTTGAATGACTTAAAATGCTGCATGGCATTACAATCTTTATGGTAAAAGGAGGGATCTTGGCCCAAAACGTCAACTGCTTATTTATTTCCATAGATGCTGCCTGGCCTGCTGAGTTCCTCTAGCATTTTGTGTGCATTGCTTTGGATTTCCAGCATTTGTAGAAATTCCCATGTTTACAGTAAATTATGATCTTGTTTATAATTTACCATTCTGTACAGCATTATACTTTAATGTCATGAAACATCACAGTATTTTATTGTTTATAAACCATGGTGTTATAAACCAAAATATGATGTACATTACATTTTCCAATTACACTGCTGAAGAAGTGAGTGGTTATTTCCCAATATTTGAGGTATGATCAATTCCCCAACAAGAATAAATAATTTGTCATTAACTGGATCCAGCAGGACAGTAAGTCATGGAGCTGCACATCCAGCAATATGAGGCAAGTCAAAGTATTTCACTCTTGAGCTTTGATTAGAAGTTCAAGAGAAGAAAAATCACACAGCACATTAATTGCTGATACAGAGGCCAACTAGCAGTTAGCCCAAGACAATCATTTAATTTTTGACCAGATTTTAAAACTTGATGATGCTCTGATTAGTTAAACATTGGAAAATTTGGTACTGATATTCAGGTCCCGATATTTCAGAGTATGCATGAACTGAGTGGCATGCAAAGATTATGGGCAGAAAGCCAGAAATGTAGGTTTCACAAATATTGTGTTTTTTTACAGGGGGTGACTGGCAGATTTTGCAATAGCAGTAGAACATGTGTTGATATTTCTTGCACTGCTCCTTTTTATCGTAACCAAGATGTAAACACTTTCAGCAAAGAGGTCTGAGAGTTACTAATGTGGGATAGGGTTTCACTCACACACGCTCACTTACTTTTCCTGAATCACAAGCAGTGAAAGCACTTTAATCAACTTCACTGACTTGCCTGGCAACTGAGATGATATTAGTTAAAATAAAATAAAATCCTGCTAAAATGGAGATACATCGTTGTTGCTGAGTGATGTGCTTCTCGAGAATATATTGACTGTTTTAACTTTTCCTCTCCCCATTTAAAAACGGTGCTGAGGAGAACTGATCTCAGCTAGAGTTTGGATTGATCTTTTGTTTTAATGCTAATTTTTTACCAGACACAAACTCATTTGTTTTAGAGTTAAATTACTTTTCATGTCCCTACAATCCCTCAATTTTCATAATCCTGCTTCATAAACAGATCCTGACACAAATGCCTGCAACACATGCAAAATGTTGGAGGAACTCAGCAGGTCAGGCAGCATCTATGGAGAGGAATAAACATTGGACATTTTAAGTTCTTCATCAAGACTAACAAACCACAAATGGTTACATCCTGTTTGACCATTTCTCTGCCATTTTTAACAACTTCGTTTTTAAGGGAAGAAATATTTCGAATCTTCCAAGCAATTAAATGGAAGTGGATAAGGACTAGAGGGAAAAAACTCTTCTATTGCACAAAAAAAAGAAGAATATGGCTGAGCAATCTCTTGGAATACATAAAGCATTTTGGTTTGATGAATTAAAAAGATTGCAGCTGGTTAGTTACAATATTCTATAGATGATCATTGATGGGGTTGTATTGGTCGCCAAATGTTAACCTACAGGAGAGTACAAATGGACAAGACACTGCCTAATGTAAACAGAAGCTTCCTGAAGTTATGTAAATTAGAAATCTATTTTATCAGTGAGCTTCAGATGGCTTTTTAATCAAGCTTGAGAAAGGAAGATGGTGAACTTTTCCTGCTCAGCTGAAGCAGAGCAGCTGCTAGTAAGGTGTCTGAGAAAATAGTGTGGATAATTCTAATATAATTCTTTAAGGAACCGGGAGTTAAGCCCTGACAATATACTTGGCTAGGTACTGAAAAGTTGTGGTAACTGACTGGCTGGAGTGTTCAAGATCATTTTCAGCCACTTGATGCTCTGGTTGTGAGGCTCCCACCTGCTTCAGAAAGGCAGCAATCATATCACTGCCCAAGAAGAGAGGGTGAGTTGCCTCAATAACTATTGACCAGTAGCTTTGACGTCTACCTTAATGAAGTGCTTTGAGCTAGAATTAACCCCTGCCTGAGCAAGGATCTGGACTCACTACAATTTGCCTACTGCTATAAGTCTATAGAAGATGCAATCTCATTGGCTCTCCACTCTGCTTTGGAGCACCTAAAGAACAGCAAAACATACATCATGCTTCTGTTTATCACTTGCAGCTCAGCATTCAGTACCACCGCACTACTCTCCCTACACTCATTATTGAAGCTCAAACACCATTTATGGATTTGCAGATGACACAACTGCTGTTGGTAAAATCACAGATGGTGATGAGGAAGTGTACATGAGTGAGATGGTTCAGCTCGAGCGGTCTGCAACAGCAAGCTCACGCTCAGTGTCAACAGACCAAGGAACTTCAGGAAGGGGAAGTCAGGAGAACTCATTGAGGAATCAGCGGTAGAAAGGCTGAACAGCTTGAAGTTCCTGGGTGTCAGCATCTTCAAGAATCTGCCTTGGGCCCAACACAACGATGCAATTATGAAGAAGGCACACCAGTGACTCCACTCCATTAGGAGTTTGAGGAGATTTGGTGTCTCACTAAGCATTCAGCCAGCTCCATTACAGGCACAACTTTGCTAATCATCAAGGATATCTTCAAGAGGTTGTGCCTCAAAGAGGCAGCTTCCATTATTAAGGACACTAACCATCCGGTACATAGACTTTTCTCATTACTATCAGTGGGAGGAGATACAGGAGCTTAAAGACCTATATTCAATGATTCAAGAATAACTTCCTCCCCCCGTCATCAGATTTATGAATGGTCTATGAGCCCACAAACACGACATCATTATTCCTTTTTTGCACTATTTATTTATTTTGTAATTCACAGTGATTTTATGTCTTTGCACAGTACTGCTATCAAAAGCAACAAATTTTATGTCATGTAAGACGGTGACAATAAACCTGATTCTGATTCTAAGGAACATGAGTAGTCCTTCTTGCCTCAAGCCCGCCAGTTTTGTCATTTTACTTTCAGCAGACTCTCCCAAAGACCTTTGGTGCTCATACTTTGTTGAAATTCTATTGCATAAGAAACATAACAATCAAATCTGAATGAGCTCCTGAGACTGAGACTGAGTTTTACTGTGTTAGTGTGTTCCGCATTTTGTATTATTTTCCCCAGTGAATAGCATTACCATTCTGCTTTTAGCATTTGTCCCTGTTCAAAAGTATAAATTGTTTACAATATCCTTTGTGCCTTGTTGCAGGCAAAGTTATTTCTGACAATTCTGTTAAGGCTCTTGTATTTCATTAGACTCTCTTATCCACAATTTATTGACCATTGTTACTAAGATTAGTAACAAGGTTTCTTCTCCCTTCCTTCTTCCATACATAATAGATTGAATTATAATGTGTTTCATTTTTTGAACTTCATCAAGACTTAACCATCATAAAATCACTCTCATGCCTGATGGCTTACATTAGAGCAGATTGAATTATCGTTAGTACTTTAGCCTGTGTAAGAATACACAACAGTGAACAGAATTTTGCATGAGTCCAAACCATTTCATCCATTCACACAGCTGATCATTTGATTATTTCAAACAAATACTAGTATTAAGAGGAAAGATAAAAAAAATAGTCATATACTATGATAAAAACTTCACTGGCACTCAGAATCAAGGATGATTTGCTTCCACTTCAGCTTTGTGTTTCTGAGGTAACAAAGTAGTGTGGGACCCACAGACTGTTCCAGAGGGCTGGAGATGGCTGATGGATTGGACAAGTAATTTGTGAGATAGGTTACTCCATCTTCTATTTATTCAGGGCTTCTGCATGCTCCAAAGACATGACCTTGATGTTCACGATGCCATCCTGAATGCTGCTACTGCACTTTGTGACACCATGGGCCAGTAGTTTTCAGAAACCAGTGGGGTTACTGCCCTTCTTCAGGGAAGCATTGAACAAATATCACCTTAAGCTTTTTTGTTTCACTCTATCTGACTTTCTCTTCCAATTACAGAGCTCAAAATAGAATTTCTATTTTGGCTGTATGTTGCAGAATTACAGAGTTACACATATGGAATCATGCCCTTTGACACAACTCGTCCACGCCTTCATGAGTTAGTCAAAATTGATCACATCCTTCTAAATTTTCTTATCCAAGTGTCATTTAAGTGTTGCTATTTTACCAGCTTTAAACACTTCCTCTGGCAGCTCGTTCTATATACACACTAGCCTCTTTGTGATGAAGTTGCCTCTCTGTTACTTTTAATCTTTCCTTGTTCACCTAAAACCAATACCATTGAGTTTATGATTTTCTTTCCCTGGGAAGAAAGACCGTGTGCATTCACCACATCTAAGTCTCTCACAATTTTATGCACTTCAGTAACCAACTTGCCCATCCTCTCCTTACAACTCAGGCCCTCAAGTCCTAGCAACATTCCCTTAAATCTTCTTTGAACTCTTCCCAGTGTTACATTCTGCCATTTTCCATTTGATCTAGACCCTGTTGTAAACTTTCTTCACTGCCCACCCCACTACTTATTTTGATTTCATTTTGCAAACTTACTAATCATGCTGTCTACATATGACAAATAACAGTGGACCCAGCACCACTCCCTGCAGCACATCTCAGAACACAGGACTTCAATTTCCACTTTCACCTTCTGCCTCCTACCACCAAGCCTATTTTCTATCCAATTGGATGGTCCACCCTGGATATTATCTCATCCACTGGACTAGTATATCATGCAGGACCCTATCAATGGCCTTTCTAAAATCCATGTAGACAATGTCCACGGTCCAACACATGTCAATCCACCTCAAACAACATTGATAGCACATCAGAAAACAGGGAATCCCCAGAACAGAGATTGAGAAGCTAGGGCCTCAACACTGGGAACAATGGCCTTTGGAAGGACTCTGGCAGTGCGTTGCTCCTCCTCCCAGTGAATTTGGAGGATTTTGTGGAGGAAGAGTTAGTGTTATTTTTTTCCAGTTCATTGAGGTGTATGCTGTAAGTAGTCTAGATCATGGAAGGATAGACGAGAGGAAGGATTATCAGATTTGCAACAGGTTTAAGTGCTTGATCTTCAAATACTCTCAGCTTAATCAACCAAAGATTGTGTTAATTTAATGAAGGAGGTGGTGGATTTCATCACCAAGTAGCTTCTGAGATCTGGGAATAGCCTATGTTTACTTGGCTCTCATTACCATCTTTTATTGTTGGAACACAATGTGCTGTGGCAGGGCCAGGTCTGTGCAGTTGTTAATATCAGTTTAAGTCCCATTTTCTTGTATCTTCAGTGAACAAGGCAACAATGAATTGGAGTTTAGCTTTTGGGTATGCTCAAACACACGCAATGTCTGCAAACTGCAGCTCAGACACTGAGGGTCACATAACCATTATTCAGGTGTACAGTCAGTGCAGGTTGAACATTTTGGTTCTGAAGAGTAATTGCACTCCGAAGTGGAAGTTGGTTTCTACTAATGTGAAGTAGTTGTGGCACCAGCTATTCCATGAGGTTTGTGGTGCAAGGTCTTGATCCAACGATGATGGGATCCAAGACAGCTGGAAGTGAGGTTCTGCTACATGGGAAACTGAGTCAGTGCCTTTGTTGCTTTCACCAGACCAGGTTATATTATTGGTTATCCTGTAATTCTCTCATGTATGTAACTGCATAAACTGTCTCTAAAACACACATTTATAATACAGAGGGTGAAGAAGAATCATACTGTATCATCTGACTGATCAATTTTCAGATCTTTACATATAAATATACAAAGTATTTTCCTGTCTGTAATTATTTTTATGATTCATGCTATTAAATAAAATCCCAGATGGGTTAAAAATGTACTTTATGCTTTGAGTGCTGAATAATTTGCAGCTGTTTATTTTGAACCCTGCTCAATTAAATAACAGAACTGATAAGACATCAATAAAGATATGAAAGTTTGTTATTATTATGTAAATAATCTTTATGCCAAAAATATATTAACTTCTCAGGAATGTAGATTAAAATAGTATGTTGACTAATGTGCAGTCCAGTGCACTTATATGTATATCAGGCATCTGAAGAACAAATTCCTGGCAAAAACCTGACTTTGTATTTCAAATTAACCAAGTAAGATTTTTTATACATGTCTTCCATAAACTATTTTTCTTGCTTGGATTTATAGTCTTTACACCAAAATACCTAATTCTACATTGATGAAATATCCAAAATTTAGGAGGTTTTGTAATTTTGACAGACCACTTTTTGGACAAAATCCCTTTGTATGATCCTAATGATAGCAAATAATAACACCGGCATAATGATCTGAGCACTAGTGTCTCAGGATCGTTATCACTGATATAGGTCAGGAAATATGATGCTTTGCAGCAGCAGTACAATACAATATAGAAAATATACTGTAATTTACTATAAGAAATATATCTATATCTGTGTGTGTGTGTGTGTGTGTGTATATCTGGCCATTCTCCTCTGATCTCTCTTGTTAACAAGCCATTTTCACCCACAGAACTGCTGCTCACTGGATTTTTTGGTTTGTTTTTTGCACCACTTTCTGTGAAATCTGGAGGCTTTTATAAGTGAAAATCCCAGGAGATCAGAAGTTCTGAAATACAACAAATCATAAAAGCATGTAGACATAGTTAGGAAGTTTAGTTGATTTAATCTCACTGGCATATGTCATGAAAATTGTCATTTGGCAGCAGCAGTACAATGCAATTTATTATATTAAAAACTATCAATTACAGCAAGTATATAAAAAGTATACACCCTTCCTTGGAAGTTTTCATGTTTTATTATTTCAGCACATTGAAATCAGATCTCTACAAAATGATCTAAATTAATTACAAATATAAAACTCAAAAGAATTGATTGTATAAGTATTCATCCCCTTTAATATGACTCACCAAATCATCACTGGTGCAGTCAATTGGTTTTAGAACTCACATCATTAGTTAAATGGAGATCACCTGTGTACAGTCAAGGTGGTTCAATTGATGGCAAGGTTAAGAAGGTAAACAGATTGCAAGTAGTCAGAAATTATAAGCTTGTGTGTGGATTTATATAGGGCATAGAAGGCCAGTTTTAAGGGGTGGAATTTTGGTAAAGCAAATTGGGAGAGGTTTAAGGTTTTATGTGATGAATATCTGTCAGGACTGAATGTTGAGGATGATGTGGATTTCTGCAATGAAAAGTTATGTCACGTTACTCATTGAACTGTGGTGGAAGTGATTCCTATTAAAAAGGGCAGTAATAGGAGAAAGGCTGTAGCGTGGTGGACAGAGGCAATTAGAGAGAGAAATAAAGTGTTTTGGAAAGTTAAGAAGTATCACTCTCTGAGTGACCCTGTTATGTATAAAAAGGCACAGGCCCTGGTGAGGAAAGTAGTGAAGGTTGTGAAGAAGGTTAACTTGAGGTCCTATTATGATAGTATTGGAGGGGATATTAAACTGGTAGATGTTTGGGAATTATTTTAAAAAATGGGAGGTGGATTCATAGGGCTAATAACATTCCAATATTGATTAAAAAAGGTAATATGACTGTTACTGAAATAGAGATGGTTGAATTATTGGCTTGGTCATGTGCTGCAATTCATAATCAAGATAATTTAAGTGAAGCGGCTAAACAATGTGGGGATAAGGTTCTAAGTGAATATTCTGTTATGTTGGAAGCAGCTGTAGCAATGATGGTGTTGGTAATGTAGAGTTTTCTTTGAATGAATTTAAGAAAGCTATTAATAGTACAGGTCAGATGGCTCCAGGGAAGGGTGATGTATAGTTTAAAGTATGTGTAAACATATGGCCAACAGCTCTCTAGATATTGTTGTTGAGTAGCTCACCGAGTTGGCTTGCAGGCGTTTCATTACCCAGCTAGGGGCCATCATCAGTACATCTTCAAATGACATAGTCATAGTCATTCTTTATTGATCCCAGGGGAAAATTGGTTCAATGTTGGTGATCTACATTGTTTGTCTTTTATGTGTCCTGTGATTAGTCTGTGTGTGTGTGTGCATATATGTGTCATTTCTATTGGTTACCAACAATGTAATCCACAATTGTTTTGTTAATATTCAATTCGGTGATTATTGTTGTCCAGGCTGTGTTAGTCAATTGTTGTGTAGAATTAACTTTGTCCTCATTGACTGACGCGTGTAATCAGGTGTGAATTAGTTCTTGGCTCTAGACTGATGACTTGTCACTGAAGTGGGATGTAGACTGGGTTCATTTTCAATAGGACACATAAAAGACAAACAATGTTGATCACCAACATTTCATTCGCAGTTGTATTGGTGACATTGCCTAGCTGGGTAACGAAAGGTTTGCAAGCCAACTTGGTAAGCCACTCAACAACAACGACAACAACAGCAGCATCCTCAACCTGAGCTATAAATCTTTTCCAACATCTTAAAGCTCTCTAGATAATATTAAAATTTTTGATTAGGTTTGGAATTGAAGCCATCTTCCCTCCTCGTGGAAAATGGCAGTAGTAGTGCCTATCCTAAAACCTGCAAGATCCCTGTTGGATCCTTCTAGTTATAAACCAATGTCTTAAATGTCACATTTGTGTGAACTTATGGAGCATATGGTAATAGAGCAGTTGAATTATATTGGGGGGGTGTGAAGAAGTGATTAAGTGTTTTATCAGAGTTTTCAGAAGGGTAGAATGACATTGGATTTGGTTTTATTTAAAAACGCAAACACAAGGAAATCTGCAGATGCTGAAAATTCAAGCAACAATCACAAAATGCTAGTGGAATGCAGCAGGCCAGGCAGCGTCTATAGGAAGAGGTACAGTCAAAGTTTCAGGCCAAGACCCTTCGTCAGGACTAACTGAAAGAAGAGATAGTAAGAAATTTGAAAGTGGGGGGGGGGGGAGAGCCGACATGACAGGAGAAGACAGGAGGAGGAGGGATGGACCCCTTCTCCCGTCTTCAACCCTCCTCCTCTTCATGCAACATCTTCTCCTGTCTTCAACCCTCCTCCTCTTCATGGACACCTCGCTCTGGTCTTCTGCCTGCCCTGGATCTCTTTATTGCTAACTGCTGATGGGCCATCAACCGTCTTGACTTCACCACACCTTGTTCCCATTCCAACCTCACTCCTTCGGAACGCTCTGCTCTCCACTCCCTCCGCACCAATCCTAACCTTAATATAAAACCCGCCGATAAGGGGGGCACTGTTGTAGTCTGGCATACTGACCTCCACCTCGCGACAACTCGCTGATACTTCCCCTTATATACCCCTTGATCATGACCCCACTAAAGAGCACCAGGCCATTGTCTCCCACACCATTACCAACATTATCAGCTCTGGGGATCTCCCATCCACTGCCACCAACCTTATAGTTCCCACACCCCGCACTTCTCATTTCTACCTCCTACCCAAGATCCACAAACCTGCCTGTCTGGGTAGACCCATTGTTTCAGCTTGCTCCTGCCCACCGAACTCATTTCTGCACGCCTCGATACTGATTTATAACGGCCCCCCCCCCCCGGTCTAATCCCTTCCCACCTATGTTCATGACACTTCTCACCCTCTGAATTTTTTTCAATGATTTTAAGTTCCCTGGCCCCCACCACTTTATTTTCACCATGGATGTCCAGTCCCTATTTACCTCCATCCCCCACCAGGAAGGTCTCAAAGCTCTCTGCTTCTTTTTGGATTCCAGACCTAACCAGTTCCCCTCCATCACACAGAACATCATAGGAAGTCATTCCTGCCTGTGGCCATCAAACTTTACAACTCCTCCCTTGGAGGGTCAGACACCCTGAGCCGATAGGCTGGTCCTGGACTTATTTCATAATTTACTGGCATAATTTACATATTACTATTTACGGTTCTATTACTATTTATTATTTATGGTGCAACTGTAACGAAAACCAATTTCCTCCGGGATCAATAAAGTATGACTGTGACTAGCGGAATTAGTCCTTAATAATTTCTCCTTTGGCTCCTCCCACTTCCTCCAAACTAAAGGTGTAGCCATGGGCACCCGTATGGGTCCTAGCTATGCCTGCCTTTTTGTTGGCTTTGTGGAACAATCCATATTCCAAGCCTATACTGGTATCTGTCCCCCACTTTTCCTTCACTACATCGACAACTGCATTGGTGTTGTTTCCTGCACGCATGCTGAGCTCGTTGACTTCATTAACTTTACCTCCAACTTTCACCCTGCCCTCAAGTTTACCTGGTCCATTTCTGGCACCTCCCTTCCCTTTCTTGATCTTTCTGCCTCTATCTCTGGAGACAGCTTATCTACTGATATCTACTATAAGCCTACTGACTCTCACAGCTATCTGGACTATTCCTCTTCTCACCCTGTCTCTTGCAAAAATGTCACCCCTTTCTTGCAATTCCTCCGTCTCCTCTCAGAATGAGGCTTTTCATTCCAGGATGAAAGAGATGTCCTCCTTTTTCAAAGAAAGGGGCTTCCCTTCCTCTACCATCAACTCTACTCTCAAACGCATCTCTCCCATTTCATGCACATCTGCTCTCACCCCATCCTCCTGCCACCCGACTGGGGATAGGGTTCCCCTTGTCCTCACCTGCCACCCACCAGCCTTTGGGTCCAACATATAATTCTCCGTAACTTCCGCCACCTCCAATGGGATCCCACCACCAAGCACACCTTTCCCTCCCCCCCGCCTTCTGCTTTCCACAGGGGTCCCTCCCTACTGGACTCCCTTGTCCATTCGTTCCCCCCCCCCCCATTCCTTCCCACCGATCTCCCTCCCGGCATTTATCCTTGTAAGCAGAACAAGTACTACACATGCCCTTACACTTCCTCCCTCACCACTATTCAGGGCCCCAGACAGCTCTTCCAGGTGAGGTGACACTTCACATGAGAGTCAGCTGGTGTGATTTACTGCGTCCAGTGCTCCAGATGCGGCCTTCTATATATTGGCAAGACCCGACACAGGCTGGGAGACCGTTTCACTGAACACCTATGCTCTGTCTGCCAGAGAAAGCAGGATCTCCCAGTGGCCACACATTTTAATTCCACGTCCCATTCCCATTCTGACATGTCTATACATGGCCTCCTCTACTGTAAAGATGAAGCCACACTCAGGTTGGAGGAACTACACCTTGTATTCCGTCTGGGTAACCTCCAACCTGATGGCATGAACATTGACTTCTCTAACTTCCGCTAATGCCCCACCTCCCCCTTCGTACCCCATCCCTTATTTATTTATTTATTTATGTATGTATGTATGTATGTATTTATTTATTTATCTCTCTCTCTCTCTCTCTCTCTCTCTCTCCCCCCCCCCCTTTCTCTTTTTTTTCTCCCTCTGTCCCTCTCACTATATGTTGTTCTGGTGCTCCCCTCCCCCTTTCTTTCTCCCTGGGCCTCCTGTCCCATGATCCTCTCGTATCCCTTTTGCCAATCAACTGTCCAGCTCTTGACTCCATCCCTCACCCTCCTGTCTTCTCCCATCATTTCAGATCTCCCCCTCCCCCTCCCACTTTCAAATCTCTTACTAGCTCTCCTTTCAGTTAGTCCTGACAAAGGGCCTCGGCCTGAAATGTCGACTGTTCCTCTTCCTATAGATGCTGTCTCGCCTGCTGCGTTCTACCAGCATTTTGTGTGTGTTGCTTGGATTCAGTTTTATGTCTGGATGATGATATTAGGAAAGCGCAGATAAATAAGTTGTAATAGCAGTATTCTTCGATTTGGTAAAAAGCATACATGTTGTGGAGAGAGGGTCTTTTGATTAAATTATGGAAATTAGGAGTGAGAGGAAGGTTATATAATTTTTTTGATTTTTTATTTGAACGGTTTATGCAGGTAAGGGTGGGAAAGGTATATTCAGGCTTCTAAGAGATATAAAATGGGAGATCACAAGGCAGTATTTGCAGTCCTTTATTATTTAGCATTATGATTAAGATATTTTCTCTGGGTAGGTACTGGGGTGGGTAAATTGCTTTTTGCAGATCATGGAGCTTTATGTATTAGAGGGAAAAAATCAATTTAACTGTATATTGGATGCAATTAGCAATTAATAATGTTGAACAGTGGGTAAATACAAACGTTTGTAGATGGGGTTATAATCTTTCAGTAGCTAAAGCACAAGTTGTATGTTTTACAAAAAGGATCAATGGATATGCTCTGAATTTGAAATGATACAGTCAAACTCTTGAAGTGTCAGTGGTAAGATTTCTCAGCATGTGCCTGGATATAAGCTGACATGTAAGTACCATATCAGTAAGATAATTGACAAACGTAAAGAAGCATTAAATATACTTGGGTGTCTATGTGGGTATTCTTGGTGTGCTACATGAATATCTCTAATCATACATATTTGTTTAATTAGATCGGTATTTGATTATGGCTGTGTGGCTTATAGATCAGCATCACCTTCAAATTAAAATATTTGTATGTGAAACAAGCTCGTGCTTTAAGACTGTTGTGGTGCAGTAAGGTCATCTCCTGTTTCGGCTTTACGGGTTGAAATGGGACAATTACCCTTGCAGCTGCCAAGGCTGAAGTTGTTGTTAACATACTGGGTTAACCGAAGGGGGCAGAGGAATGATCACCCTGTTAAGTATGTTGGAAGACTGTTGGAAACATCACAAGAAGAGTATTTTTAGTGTTGGGTGGCTGGGTTCTCATTCACTAGGAATATGGGTTTGTTGGATGTGTAATTTGTCCCACTGTAACGTTTTTGGTAACCCCACCAGGTTTTATTTCCCAATGATTTAATGAAATCCAAGGATCCTGATATGCCTGAGAGTCTGTTGGTTCATCAGTATGTTAAGGAAAATTATTATGAAAATGTTAACAATTTTACTGATGGATCAAAACTTAATTTAACAGGGAATGTTGGTGTGGCTGTTTTTGTACTTGAATTACAGGTAACAATAAAGAAACATCTTACTGCAGAATTGGTTGCCATCATTTTGGACTTACAGAGGATGGAGGAAATCTGTCCTTGCAAAGTTATAATTTGTTCAAATTCTTTTTCGGTTTTGACTAGTCTTAAAGTGGGTCATTCTAGCAGTAGGTCAGATTTACTGCTGGAAGCTCTTCAAATTTTATTTCATATTCAAAGTGTTGGTCTACATGTCTTGTGGGCCCCTGCACATAGAGGTATTGGGGGGAATGAGTGAGTTGATTGTTTGGCCAACAAAGCAGTTAAAATTTCTTCTGTTAATATATACCTTCCACTTAGCAAATCAGAAGCTAAAGGGTTGGTGGAGTTAAGAATTGGAGGTGTGACGGGATCTTGAATTATCCCTATGAACAGTGCTTTTGAGAGAGAGAGAGAGAGAGAGAGAGAGAGAGAGATCCAACACAGATACCTTGTCATTACGAGAGAGAGAGGCGAAGACTGCTTGGAGATGGTGTTATGGTTTCTCTGCAGCATGTTTACACTTCTGCAAGGACACTGGCAGCTTCTAAGTTCTTACAGAGAGAGAAGGGAGGAGCTACTTGATGGACGGCTGGTGTTCAGCACAACAGTATTTAAACCAGCGTAATTGCTTGTTTCACAGGACACGCAGATGCACAAGGGTGTGGTGAAGTTACCATTATCCTGTTCAGGTGCCCACGAGTGTGGGACTGAGGATCGATTCTGAGGGATCGATCTGTGATTATTAGTTTGTGAAAAAGCGACCTTGTGGAGTCTACTAGTGTGTCTAACCCTCGCCTGGGTTGGTAGACTATCACTCGAAGAAGGTGCTCTTAACTTGGTCAAGTTTGGCTAACTTGGAAGTTTCAGAGGACAACGGGAAGATCGACGACATCAGCTCACCTGAAGAACCAAACACCTCTCTCTCTCCATCACTGCTCAACTCAATACCACGAACTGAACTGAACTTTACTCATCATCGTAAGACTGTATCCATTTACCCCTAGGCTTGAAGAAGCTTGGTTTTTATATCTCCACACTTATATATATAATCATTGCTAACCTGTTTGATTTGTCTCATTTTATATTACTGCATTGCGTAGTTACTAATAAATACCATTAGTTAATAGCAATACCAGACTCCAAAATGTTTTCCATTTCTGCTGGTTCTTTAACCCGTCACGGAGTACGTGACAGGGGATTATGGCAAGACTTGTGGGATAATGGGCATAAATGGAGACACCTCTACAGAATACACAAAATTGTTGAGTTGGTGGGAGATGGGTGTAAGACAAGAAAGGAAGGGATTATAGTGACTCAACTTAGAATTGGACATAATATACTTAATTACTCCTTGTATCTTGTTGGAAAACATCACTCTGGGGTGTGTAGATTTTGTCATCATCTTTTACAATGTAAAGGATATAAGGTTGAAAGAAAGGAAATACAGGCTGCACTATTAGCTTTAGGGGTTCACAGTTTTCATTTTAAAAAAAATTAAGTTATAGAGGTGACTTTAATTCACAATATTGTCTTTCATTATTTAAAATCTATAGGGCTTTTTGGGGTAGTTTAGTTTTTATTTGATAAAGATCTTGTAGGGGTTTTATTTCCCAACTCTCTACACCACACTCCAGTCCAGTTGGTGGCGGTAATGCACCTTTAAGTTGGACTGCCAACTGCCATTAAAACTCAGGAGAAGTAGTAGTCAGAAATGGGGAAAGGATGGATAGTTTCCGTATTGATATATTTTGATGAAGTGAAGCTCCCTGATAAAGTTAGTTTGAAGTATTAGTTATAATCTACAAGCTTGTAGTCCATCTCTGCTTGGATGCTACAAATGTCAAAGGTTTGGGCATGTTGTGGCAATAGGTCATGGGAAACTAAGATGTAGTAAATGTGGTGGGGAACATAAGTATGAAGATTGCAAAGGTGTAAAGTTTAATTGTTGCAATTGCGGAAGAGAACATAGTGCAGCTTATAGAGAATGTGATATGTTTAAAAAGGTAGCTGAAGTTCATCGTGTTAAAGTGCAGTTGGGTGTGACTTGTGCAGAGACTTTGCAAAAAGTTCAGCTGATGTTGATAAAGTATTTCCAGTCAGGGAACAGAATGTGTCGTCAGAGGCTATGTGTTGGCATTATAGTTCTCTTACTAAAGATATTCTACTAGTTGATAAAATGAAGTTTGTGATGTTTATAATGCATGTGGTGAATTGTAATGCTCAGACACCTAGTCGTACTGAGAAAATTAAAAGTATTATGAAAGCTGCGGAAAAGTATCGGGGTACAACTGGTGTTATGTGGGAATCTGTAAATAAAGCATTGATGGATGGGGTCTCTGTATTTTAGCCTCCTTGTGAAGGTACATAAGGGGAGTGGAAAATTGCAGTGGAATGGGGGAAGCCTAATTTCTAATGGTCAAGGCTTTAAGAAGTTTATTTCTGATTTATGAGATCCAACCGATGTTATATGTATTCAGGGAACCAGGTTGTTACCACATTTAAGGTTTTTCTTTGCAGAATTATATTGTAATTAGTGTGATAGGATAGTTGGTAGAGGGGGTGGTGTTGCAAGTTTTATAAGGAACAGAATTTAGAGATGTGGATGTGAATGAAGTGTGTGAGTCACTTGTAGAAGTATTTGATTCAACAGGTAGGGGTATTAAGGAGGTAAATTTTTACAACCTTTGTTGAAAGCCGTTGATTTTTTTTGGAAAGTTTATGTAGGTCCAGCTCACTAAGGGTTGTATGGTGTGGGGATTTTAATGCGCATAGTTCACTGTGGGGCTGTTTGCTGAATGATGGTAATGGTCTGATTGTAGAAGAGTTTTTAAATATTTCCCACCTTGGGTGTCTTACTAATTGGGAGGCAGGGGCAGGGTTTGGGTACAAGATTTAATGTTCATAATAGTTCTGAAACTGCTATAGATTTAACTTTAGTTTCGAACATTCTGGCTGGGTTGAGTGAATGGGATGTCATGGGAGATGAAACATTGGGGAGTAATCATTTTCTTATATTTATAAGTTTGGATTTGTATAGGGGACAGTAGACCACTTTTGAGAGGTGGAATTTTGGTAAAACAAATTGGGAGAAGTTGAAGGTTTTATGTGATGAATATCTGTCAGGGCTGAATGTTGAAGATGATGTGGATTTCTGCAATGAAGGGTTATGTCACATTACTCATCCAACTGTGGCGGAAGTGATTCCTACTAAAAAGGGTATTAATAGGAGAAAGGCTGTAGCATAGTGGACTGAGGAGTGTGCAGAGGCAATAAGAGGGAAATAAGTTGTTTTGGAAAATTAAGAAGTATCATTCTCTGAGCGACCTTAAGTATAAAAAGGCACAGGCCGTGGTGAGGAATGTGGGAAAGGCTGCGAGAAAGGTTCACTGGAGATCATATTATGACAGTATTGGAAGGGATATTAAACTTGGAAATGCTTGGGGAATCATTAAGAAAATGGGGAAAGGTGTATTCATTGGGCTAATAACATTCCAGTATTGATTGAAGAAGGTAATATGATTGTTACTGCAATAAAGAAGGGTGAGTTACTGGCTCAGACATTTGCTGCAATTCATAATCAAGATAATTTAAGTGAAGAAGCTAAACAATGTAGAGATAAGGTTCTAAATGAATACCCTGATGTGCTGGAAGCCAGCTGTAGCAATGTTAGTGTTGGTCATGTAGAGTTTTCTTTGTGTAAACTTAAGAAAGCTATTGATAGTACAGGTCAATCGGCTCCAGGAAAGGATGACGTATGTTATTCTATATTTAAGCATATGGCTGCCAATTCTCTTGAGATAACATTAAAATTCTTGAATCATATTTGCGGTTTAGGCCATCTCTCCACCCCCCATCCCCATGGAAAATGGCAGTAGTGCTTATTCTAAAACCTGGGAAACCCCCATCAGTTCCTTCTAGTTATAGACCAATATCTCTAAAACCGCAGTTGTGTAAATTTATGAAACATATGGTAATAGAGCAGTTGAATTATATTTTGGGGGAAAAGAGAGATGATAGTGTTTTAACAGTGGATTTCAGAAGGGTAGAATGACATGGATTCAGTTTTATGTTTGGAAGATGATATTAGGAAAGCACAGGTAAATAAAGAAGTTGTAATAGCAGTATTCTTTTGACATTGAAAAAGCATATGATATGGAAGGAAGGTCTTTTGATTAAATTACGGAAATTAGGAGTGAGAGGAAGGTTATATAATTTTTTTTTTGAGGTTTTTATTTGGCTGGTCTATGCAGATAAGGGTATATGTATGTGTGTGGCCTCGGTCGGTCGTGGTCAACCATAGTACTGCTCCTCTGGTAGTCACTGGTTGTCGAACAGCGTCAACTGCGGCTATTGAGGCTGACCTTGGAACGGCAGGCTCTGCCCCAGTTGCTGCATGTGTAGGCCATCGTGGAATTACTGTCCGCTGTGCTCTCCGTTTAGCTCTCCGCTCCTCAAACTGACTCAGGATCACTCTTTCGCCTTGCTGTAGGTGTTGCTGAAGAGTACCCTGCCATTTGTTGTGGTCATCTGCTGTATCCTCCCAGCACTCTGTGTTAATTTTTAAGGCTTTCATGTCGCGCTTGCAGAGGTCCTTGAAGCGAAGCTGGGGTCTATCAACGTTCCCCTTGCCTGTTGCTAGTTCGTTGTAGAGAATGTCCTTTGGCAGTCTACCATCCTTCATATGACGGACGTGGCCCAGCCAGCGCAGTCTCCGTTGTCTTAAAAGCGTGAACATTGTGGGAAGTCCAGCGCGGGAGAGGACCTCAGAGTTTGGAACTTTGTCTCTCCAGGTGATGCTGAGGATGCGGCGAAGGTTGCACAAGTGAAAGCTATTGAGTTTCCTCTCCTGCTTGGAGTAGATGGTCCAAGTCTTGCTACCATACAGGAGGGTGCTGATAACGCATGCATTGTACATGGCAGTCTTGGTCTTTGTAGCGAGTTTTGGATTCTCCGAGACCCGCGAGGAGAGTCGAGCAAGGATCGATGCTGCTTTGTCGATACGCCTATTGATTTCAGCATCGAGGGAGAGAGTTCCGCTAATGGTCGACCCCAAGTATGTCAACTCGTGGACCACTTCTAGATCGTAATTGTCGATGGTCATGACTGGTGCCTCCACTACGTTCTGGGCAAGGACATTTGTTTTATTTAGACTGATGGTAAGCCTGAAGTCCTTGCATGCCTTAGAGAAGCGGTCCATGAGAGTTTGTAGTTGCTGTTGGTGTGCGAGGTTTAGCAGCGTCATCAGCAAACAGCATGTCACGTATTAAGATCTTTTGCACCTTTGTTCTTGCTCTCAGGCACGCAGGGCTCAAGGTAAGGGTCAGTAAGGTGTACTCAGGCTTCTATGAGAGAGCATGGGACCCCACAGCACAGTATGTGTAGCCCTTTATTGTTTAATATTGAGATTACTGATATTTTCTGAGATGGGTATTGGGGTGGGTAAATCATATTTTGCAGATAGAGCTTTATGGATCAGAAGTAGAAATTTCAACTTAACTATATATAGGATGCAATTAGCAATTAATAAGATCAAACAATGGGAAAATAGATTAGATTATGATTAGATTATATTATGAGGACACACAGTCCTCTTTTATTGTCATTTAGTAATGCATGCATTAAGAAATGATACAATGTTCCTCCAGTATGATATCACAGAAACACAAGACAGACCAAAAAACTGACAAAAACCACATAATTATAACATACAGTTACAACAGTGCAAAGCAATACCGTAATTTGATTAAAAACAGACCATGGGCAGGGTAAAAAAAGAAGTCTCAAAGTCTCTCGAAAGTCCCATCATCTCATGCAGACGGTAGAAGGAAGAAAAACTCTCCCTGCCATGAACCTCCAGTGCGGCAAACTTGCCAATGCAGCACCCTGTTAGCACCCGACCACATAGATGGGGTTTTAGGATTTCAGTTGCTAAAACACAAGTTATGTGTTTTACAAAGGTGATTAATAGACCTGCACTTGACTTAAATGTATGGTCCAACTCCCTGCTTCCATTTTTTTAAAAGAGGAGCTATACTCGTGACCTATATGGCTTGTATCAGTCCTGATGAAGGGTCTCAGCCTAAAATGTCAATTGTTTACTCTTTTCCATAGATGTTGCCTAGCCTACAGAGTTCCTCCAACATTTTGTGTGTGTTGCATGGATTTCCAACATCTGCAGATTTTCTTTTGTTTGAGATGGCTTGCAGAGCAGCTTGTGGTTGAGGAAAGGCAATTCTAGATTGGGATTGTGTAATGAACCAGACTTGATTAGGAAGCTTGAGGTAGAGGAACCCTTGTAAGACAGTGATCATAATTTGAAAGATTCACCCTGCGATTTGAGAGGGAGAAGACAGTCAGATGTGGCAGTATTACAGAGGCATAAGTGGAATTACAAAGGCATGGAAGAGGAGCTGCCAAAAATGATTGATAGGAGTCACTAGCAGGGATAATGGCAGAACAACATTAGCTAGAGTTTCTGGGGGCAATTTGGAAGGCACAGGATAGATGCCTCTCAAAGATAATGGAGTATTCTACAGGGAGATTAACACAATTGTGGCTGACAAGGGAAATAAAAGCAAAAGAGGGGGCACATAATAGTGGGAGGATTGGCAAGTTTTTAAAAGCCAACAGAAGGCAACTTTAAAAAAAAATTAGGCGATAAAAGATGAAATATGAAAGTAGGCTAGCCAAAAATATCAAAGAGCATGCCAAATGTGTTTTCAGATATTTAAAGAATAAGAGGCGAGAGTGGATAATGGACTGCTGTAACGGGGAACAAAGAAATGGTGCATGAACTTAAGCATGACTATTCACTGTGGAAGATGCTAGCAGTACGTCAGAAATTTGAGAGTTCTGGGGGGACAGAAATGAGTGTAGTTGTTATTACTAAGGAGAAGATGCTTGGGAAGTTGTAAGATCTCTTGGACTAGATGGACTACATCATAGGGTTCTGAAACAGGCAGCTGAAGAGATTGTGGAGGCATTAGTAATGATCTTTCAAGAATCACTAGATTCTGGAATGTTTCTGGAGTGCTGGAAAATTGCAAATATCACTCCACTCTTTAAGGGAGGAAGGCAGAAGAAAATAAGTTAAAGGCCAGTTAGCCTGACTTCAGTGGATGGGAAGATGTTGGAATCCATTACTAAGGATGAAGTTTTGGGGTACCTGGAGACACCTGATGAAGTAGGCCAAGTCAATATGGTTTTCTTAAAGGAAATCTTGTCTGACAAATCTGGTGGAATTCTTTGAGGAAATTATAGGGAAGGTAAATAAAGGAGAGTCGGTAGATGTTGTTTACTTAGATTTTCAAAAGTCTTTTGATAGAGTGCTACACGTGAGGCTGCTTACTAAGATAAGAGCCCATGGTATTACAGAAAAGATACAAGCATGGATAGAAGATTTGCTGACTGCCAGTAGGCAAAGAGTTGGAATCAGGGAGGACTTTCTGGTTGGCTACTGTTGGCAAGCAGTATTCCACAGGGGTCAACATTGGGACTGCTTTTCAATGTTGTATGTCAATGATTTTGATGATAGAATTGATGGCTTTGTTTCCAAGTTCGCAAACAATACCAAAGTAGATAGTGTTGAGGAAGCAGGGAGTCTGCAGAAGGACTTAGACAAATTAGGAGAATGTGCAAGGAAGTGGCAGATGGACCATACTGTAGAGTAGGGAAGTATACCGACATGCATTTTGTAGAAGGAATAAGGACGTAGACTCATTTTTTTTAAATGGGGAGATAATACAGAAGTCACAGTTGCAAAGGGACATGAGAGTCCTCATGCAAGGTTCCCTAAAAGGTTAACTTGCAGGTTGAGTTGGTGGTAAGAAAGACAAATGTAATATTGGCATTCATTTTGACAGTACTAGAGTATAAGACCAAGGATGTGAGGCTTAAAAAGGAATTGGTCAGACTGCACAGAATATATAGAGCAGTGCAGTGTTGGACCCTGATCTAAGAAAAGATGTGCTGGGATTTGAGAGGGTCCAGAGGAGGTTTACGATAATTATTCCAGGAATGAAAAAGTTAATCTGTGAGAAGTGTTTAGTAGCTCTGGGCCGGCCCTCACTAGAGTTCAGAAGAATGCGAGGGGATCTCATTGAAATCTATTGAATATTGAAAGGCCTAGACAGTGTGCAAGAGGAGGGGATGTTTCCTCTGGCAGTTGAGTCTAGGACCAGAATAGAGGAACATCCATTTAGATAGGGGTGAGATGGAAATTCTTTAGCCAGAGGGTGATGAATCTGTGGAATTCATTGCCATGGACAGATGTGGAAGCCAAGTTATTGAGTATATTTAAAGCAGAGGTTGATAGCTTCTTGGTTAATCTGGGCATCAAAAATTACAAGATTGATAGAGATAATAAATCAGCCATGATGGAATAGCAAAGCAGAATCAATGTAGCAAAGCAGCCTAATTCTGCTCCTATGTCTTGTGGTCCAAATTTAAAGCGGTTTTGGATAGGTTCTTGATTAGTTAGGGCATCATAGGTTATGGGAGAAGGCAGGAGAATAGGGTTGCGAGGGTTAATAGATCAGCCACAATGGAATGGTGGAGCAGTCTCAATGGACTGAATGGCCTAATTCTGCTCCTATGTCTTACGGTCTTGTGTCCTGGGTGATGGGGGTCCTTAATGATGGATGTCGCCTTTTTGAGACATCGCATTTTGCTGGTGTCCTGGATGCTGAGAGGCCAGTAGCCATGATGGAACTGGCTGAGATTACAACTTTCTGCAGCCCTTTCCAATCCTGTGCAGTGGCCCTCCATACCACACAATGATGCCACCAGTTAGAATGCTTGCCATGATATATCTGTAGAGATTTAAGAGTGTCATACAAATTCTCCTCAGATTCCTGATGAAACATAGTTGCTGAATGCCTTCTTTGTAATTGCATCAATGTTAGGCCCAGGATTGATTCTCAGATGTTGATACCAAGGAAGTGGAAACTGCTCACCCTTTACTTCTGATCCTTGATGAAGACTGCTGTGTGTTCCCTTGACTTCTGCTTTCTGCTCCCCACAATCAATTCCTTGGACTTGCTAATGTTAAGTGCAATGTTGTTGCTGTGGAACCACTTAACCAGCTGACTGGGGGTGGGGGGGTGGGGAGTGAAGTCTGACATAGCAGTATTACTGTGGTATGAGAGAGCAGTTCGCCAAAGTAAACTGGAAGGAGGTACTGGGAGGGATGACAGCAGAGCAGCAATGGCTTGAGTTTCTGGGAAAAATGAGGAAGGTGCCAGATAGATGTATTCCAAAAACAAATAAATATTCAAATAGCAAAATGGTACAACTGTGGCTGACAAGGGTAGTGAAAGCTAATGTAAAAGCAAAAGAGGGCATACAACACAGCAAAAATTAGTTGGAAGACATGATTGGGAAGACTTTAAAAACCCAACAGAGAGCAACTATAAGAATCATTAGGAGTGAAAAGTTGAAATATGAAAGCAAACTAGCAAACAATATCAAAGTGCATCATAGAAACTTTTTCAAGTATTATAAATAAGAGATGAGTGGATACAGGACCATTAGAAAATGAGGCTGGCAAAATAATAACGGGGGATAAGGAGATGGCAGATAAACTGAGTATTTTGCATCATTCTTCACCGCGGAAGACACTAGCAGTGTGCCAGATGTTGAAAGGTGTGATGGAAGAAAAATAAGTGCATTTACTATTACAATAGAGAAGGTGCTCAAAAAGCTGAAAGACTTAAGGGTACACAAGTCACCCGAATCAGATGAACTGCACCCTGGGATTCTGAAAGAGATAGCAGTGGAGATTGTGGAGGCACTAGTAATGATCTTTCAAAAATCGTTGTATTCTGGCATGGTGCCAGGGGATTGGAAAATTGCAAATATCATTCCACTCTTTAAGAAAGGAGGAGAGCAGTAGAAAGGAAATTATAGACCAGTTAGACTGACCTCAGTGATTGTGAAGATGTTGGGGTCGATTTTTAAGGATGAGATAATGAAGTACTCGGAGGCACAAGGCAAGATAGGACAAAGTCAGCATGGTTTCCTTAAGGAAAAATTTTGCCTGACAAACCTGTTGGAATTCTTTGAGGAGATTACACGTAGGATAAATAAAGGAATGCAGTAGATGCTGTATACTTGGACTTTCAGAAGGCCTTTGACAAAATGCGGCAAATGAGGCAGTTTACCAAGTGAAGACCCATGGCATTACAGGAAAGTTACTAGCATAGTTAAAGCATTGGCTGATTGGTAGGAGGCAGCATGTGGGAATAAAAGGATCTTTTTCTGGTTGGCTGCTAGTAACTAGTGGTGTTCTGCAGGGGTTGATGTTGGGACTACTTTTATGCTCTATATCAATGATTTTAGAAGATGGAATAAATGGCATTGTTGCCAAGTTTGCATACAATTCAAAGATTGGTGGAGGGGCAGGTAGTGGTGAGGAAACAGGTAGGCTGCAGGAGGACTTGGACAGATTAGGAGAATGAGTAAGAGTGGCAAATGAAATGCAACGATGGAAAATGCATGGTCATGCACTTTGGTAGAAGGAATAAATGTGCACACTATTTTCTAAATGGGGAGAAAATCCAAAAATCTGAGATGCAAAGAGACTTGGTAGTCCTTGTGCAGAATTCCTTCAAAGTTAACTTGCAGGTAGAATTGGTTGTGAGAAAGGCAAATGCAATGTTAGCATTCATTTCAGGAGGTCTAGAATACAACAGCATGGATGTGATGCTGAGACTTTAAGGTACTGCTGAGGCCTCACCTTGAGTATTGTGATCGAAGGTTATGGGGAGAAGGCTGAGGAATGGGGCTGAGGGGGGGCGGGGGGGAGAAAGGATCGGCCATGATTGAATGGTGGAGCAGGTGCGACAGGCCAAATGGCCTAATTCTGCTCCTATGTCTTAGTTTTGTATTGCTTGTTCATGCCTCCTCACCACCATCTGAAATTCTGCAAACGATAGTTGTGCATCGGGAGATTTATGGATAGCGTTTGAGGTGTGCCTAGCCACACAATCATGGGTGTAGATAGTAGAACAGTAGGCTAAGCATACATCCTTGAGATGAACCAGTATTGATTATCAGTGAGGAGGAGATTTTATTTGCAATTCACATAGGCTATGGTCTCCCAGTGAGGAAGTCAAGGATACAGTTGCAGAGGGAGGTACAGAGGCCCAGGTTTTGAAGCTTGTCGATTAGAACTGAGGACATGATTTTGTTGAATGCTGAGCTGTGGTCAATAACCAGCAGCCTGACATGCATCCAGGTGATCCAAGCCAAATGAAGAGCCATTGAGATTGCATCCACTGTAGATCTCTTGTGGCAATAGTCAAGTTGCAGTGGGTCTGGCTCCTTGCTTCAGTTGGAATTGATTCTAGTCATGACCAACTTCTCAGGGCACTTCATCACAGTAGATGTGAGTGTTACTGGACAATAGCCATTGAGGCACCTCGTCCTGCTCTGTTTGGGCATTGATATGATTGTTGCCCTTTTGAATCCGTTGGGAGGCTCCGACTGCAGCAGTGAGAGATGGCGGATGTCTTTGAACACTCCTGTCATTGGTTGGCACAGCTTTTCAGATCGCTACCAGGATCCCACCACCTGAGCACGATGCCTTGAGAAGGTTCACCCTCATGAAAGATATACTGACGTCAGCCTCCAAGGCAGGAATAACAGGATCACCAGATACTGCAGGGATTTGCATAGGCGTAGTTCTACTCTCCCTTTCAAAACATGCATAAAAGGCAAAGGGCTCATCTGTGCATGAAGCAACACAACCATTCACGATGTTAGGTTTTGCTTTGTAGGAACTAATGGCTGGTCAGATCCATTCTCTCTCTAACCTCAATCAGAATTTGTTCATGCCCTTAAAATAGTCTTCTGTTGGTCATACCTTCACTACTCCTATAGTTCTGGTTCGCTGGTTTTGAATGCCAGAGAGCTAGCTCTCAGCAGACTAAGAATGCCTTCGTTCATCCATGGCTTTTGGTTTGGTTATTTCCAGTACCTTGGTGAAGGTACACAGGTCTTGATGAAGTCGATGACAACAGTGGCGCATTCTTCAGACTCGAAGATGAATCCCTGAGTATTGTCCAGTCCACTGATTCAAGGCAGTCCTGTAAGCATTCCTCCACCTCCCTTGACTATACCTGCTTGATCCTCACCATACATTGGCCAGCAGGATAGTTGGAAGTGGAAGTCTAAGGCCTTTACATTTCAATCTTAACTGTAGCGTGTCCCTGCTTCCATTTTTTTTAAAGGGGAGCTACACTCATGACCTGAGTCTGCTGAATGAGTTTTATTTGAGTATCAATAGATTACTGAAAAGTCTTAAAGTCTTAAAACAATGCTACTTACTGAAGTATCTATAGCTGTGACTGCAGAGTTCAGCTGTAGTGGTCCTAAATGGGAATATTTGATGATTCCCGTTGGAGCTGCAGGCAAAGAGTCGCCACTTAATGGTGCCATCTTATGTACCTTCATTATTGTTCACATCAAACATCAGAATGGGGAAGAAAAGTGATCTAAGTGACTCTGACCATGGGATAATTATTGGTGCCAGACAGGATGGTTTGAGTATCTCAGAAGATGCTGATCTCCTGCACTACAAGCCATGGTGGCAGAGTTGGGCCTCGACAATCAAAATAAAATGAAAAATCTCTTAATATCAAATATGATCCATTGATATCTGCTATAATGGACTCTCTGTAAAAGTTGCAGTGATGTATGCCTGTTAAGTAACACATAAGTGAGTCTTTTGTTTCATCGTTCAGTGATCGATACCACTTTTATGCAGAAGTGCACAATCCAGGGTTTGAATATATATATCACACACTCTAAAATATCCTATTCATATTCTGTATTAATTTTCCACTTCAACTGAAGTCAATAGTAAATAAAATTGGATACAGAACTGAATTTTTATATCTGGGCAATGGTAATTTTCATGGTTGAAGGGAGTTGAGTAGAGTGACTCAGCTAAGATCCAGGGAGTGTCCTCTTGAGTCATTATAAAATCGTGTAGAGGATATCCTCTACCTCTGATTTCCATTTTGGTGCCCTGATAGAGTTGAAGAAGTCATCATACCAACAGTTGGAGAGAAAGCAGGCATTGGAGTGAAAGAATTAGAGTAGTGACAGATGAATTTTACAATGAGGAATATCATTTTCCTGTTATTGTGCATATGGTAATTATCAAAGAGAGCACATATGTTTTCACGGGCATGGTCCATGACTGCTTTAAGTTGGGGCATGATGCCATTTGATAAAATATCTGCACACTGTCAACTTGGCGCCATCTGTCCATGAGGCAGCTCAAGAGAATAATGCATCTGTGACTTGACTGATACATATACACACAGCTGTTTGACTTAAGTTACAGATGTCCTTAGTAGAAGATTTGCAATGATCCAGTCAGAACATTAAGAGGTTGTGATCTTAACTGGCAGAGAAAGCATCTTTTGGAAGTGGGCAGAAGGTCTGCTTGCAGCTTATGGCAAAATTCTTTGACAAGTTCCTTTACAAAGCAAAGATATTTCAGGAACTCAGTCCTGCCGTTAGGAGAAACTCAGGCATCGAATCTGGCGTGTATAAATGAGCTTTCAGTGATGCCTCATCAGTGTAAATTCTCTATTCTATTGCTCCAACCTTCTTTCAAGGGTTAAATGTAACAGAAAACCCACTGTTCCTTTACTGGAGGTGAAGCTGTCGGTGGAGAACTAAATGGCAGCAGTGCAGAGTAGAGCTTTAGGGCAGATGGTAAAGCAGGTGCAAACAGTGGGAACTGAATACAAAATACTCCGTAATAGCATTTCAAAATCAACAACATAACTTCTATTTATATTGTACTTTAACTGCAGCAAGACATGTTCATGATGTTCACAGGCACTGCAAGCTGCATAGGGATAAATTTGGGCAGGTGACCTGTATACTTTTGGGAACATGTTTGAAAAGAAGAATGAATGTTAGTGGGAGTTAGGAATAATTGTAGAATTTAGGACCTTATTAATCAAAGAGCTTTACCAACAATAGAAAGATTTAATTTGGGGTTATCAAGCAATCTAAAATCTTGTACGCTTGTAAGAGAAAACAGAGGTAAGGAGAAAAGCAGCAAAAAGTTTTATAAACTGTAAACTGTAATGGTAAAGCAACTATAACTAAAAATGGTTGTCACAATGCACTTAAGAAAATATGAAGGAGACACTGGGCATAGTCATTTTGCTTAGACAGCCACTGTCCAGATGCAACACATACCTGAAGCATTCCCTAGAACAATTAACCTATGTACCGCTGTGCAGTACAAAATCTGCTGGAGTTCAGAACACATGGACAGATCTGACTTGCTGTTCATACTTGGACTTGCCATTGAATCCGGGGGCCTCCAGAAAACTTTGCTTTATAGCCAGGCCCAGATGATCCTCAGCTTTATTCCAGGTACAGCTTTAGTGTTTTTCATAATTTTAAAATGTTTATATTTTATTAATAGTTTAGGGATATTTTTTATTTTAATTATTTAAATCAACTTCAACTGTCTAAATGTAGCATGACCACCATGGCAGTGCTGGGCACAGACTTTTGTCTTCTGGAGGGCTATGGGTGCTTGTGGCCTGCTCCATTTCCTGCAACAGCAAGGCTTTAAGATGTTTGGGGGAAAAAGTTGGTGTGACCACAGGATACAGCATGGGTGGTGAGCACATGTAGCTGGCCCAGATCACACATGAACTAATCATTGTTGCAGCTGTAGCATTGGATTCATATTCTCACCACCAAAACAAATGGTGTTTGATGTTATCAGCTAAAGTGAGTTCCTATCACAATTGTTTCCAGTGTCCATTATCTACCCCATTCACTGAACTATGGTCTACATTACATGGAATATGGATAGAATGTAAGCCCAAAGTTCCTCATAAAACATACTTATTCAAAAAGGACAAGAAATTTGTATAAGTTTTCCTTTTTTTAAAAAAAATTGTTTTGCGACATGACATACTTCCAGCATCATATATGGAGCAATTAAAAACTTATCATTGCTCTCCAGTATGGGTTAAAATCAATTGCCTTCAAAGCTACTATCGATCAATAATGTCATTTATTACCATGAATGAATGTAAATTCCCATTTGACATTCATTCATAATTACTGTATCATTTATTGTCACTGGGAAATCAAAAAAGAAATGCACTTGTGAAGTGTTTTCAATGTATGCCATTTAATATCAGCAACTAAACTTTACATTGGTATGAAGTTAATGGGCTATGAAAGGTAAATTTTAATGAAGCTATGAATGTCAACATTGGCACCTGTGAATTCAAAACTATTTTTATATCAATTTTACAGAATTTTTGATTCAGAAAAGAACCCAAAATATTGAAGAGAAAAACAGTGAGGCAAGAATGTGGATTTTGAGGAGATTACCAAAAACTTCTTAAAAGATATGTGTTTTAAGGATAAATATAAAGGATTAGACAGAGTAAATTAGAGAATAAATTCATGTATATAAAAGATATATGCATCCCAAAGAGGAAGAAGTATTTTAAAGGAAAGATGACACAACCATGGCTGACAAGAGAGGTCAAAGCCAACGTAAAAGACAAAGAGAGGGCATATAATAGAACAAAAAAATTAATGGGAAGTTAGAGGATTGGGAAGCTTTTAAACACCAACAGAAAGCAAATAAAGTCATTAAGAAGTTAAGATGAAACACAAAAGTAAGCTAGCTAGTAATGTTAAAGAATACCAGAAGTTTCTTCAGATGCATAAAGTGTAAAAGGGAAGCGAGAGTAGCTATCAAACCACTGGAAAATGACACTGGAGAGGTAGTAATGGGGGACAAGGAAATAGCAGATAAACTGAACAAATATTTTGCATTAGTCTTCACTTTGGAAGACTGTAGCAGTATGGTGGAAGCTCCAGGTGTCAGGGGTCATGAAGTGTGTGAAGTTACCATTGCTAGAGAGAATGTTCTTGGGAAAGTCTGAAGGTAGATAAGTCTCCAGGACCAGATGCTGTACACCCCAGGGTTCAGAAAGAGATGGCTGAAGAGATCGTGGAGGTTTTAGTAATCTTTTAAGAATCAGTAGATTCTGGAATGGTTCCTGAAGTCTGGAAAATTGCAAATGTCACTCCACTCTTCAAGAAGGGAGAGAGGCAGAAGAAAAGAAATTATATGCCAGTTAGTCTGACCTCCATGATTGGGAAAATGTTGGATTACTTATTAAGGATAAGGTGTTAGGGTACTTGAAAGCACACGATAAAATAGGCCGTAGTCAGGATGGTTTCCTTGAGGGAAAATCTTACCTGACAAATCTGTTGGAATTCTTTGAAGAAATAACAAGCAAGATAGTCAAAGGATTTTCAGAAGGCCTTTGACAAAGTGCCACACATAAGGTTGCTTTACAAGCTAGGAGTCCATAGTATTACAGGAAAGATTCTAGCATAGATCAAGCAATGGCTGTTTGGCAGGAGGCAAAGAGTGGGAATAAAGGGAGACTTGGCTGCCGGTGACTAGTAATGTTCCAGAGGGGGTCTGTGTTGGAACCATTTCTTTTTACATTATATATCAATGATTTGGATGATGGAATTGATGGCTTTTTTGCAAAGTTTGCAGATGATATGAAGATAGGTGGAGAGGCAGGTAACTTTGAGGAAGTAGAGAGGCTACAGAATGAATTAGACAGATTAGGAAATTGGGCAGAAAATGTGTGGAATACAATGTTGGGAACTATATAGTCATGCACTTTGGTAGAAGAAATGAAAGGGTTGACTATTTTCTAAGCAGGAAGAAAATACAAAATAACTGAGGTGCAAGGGGATTTGGGAGCCCTTGTGCAGGATTTATTAAAGGTTACTTTGCAGGATTAGTCTGTGGTGAGGAAGGCAAATGCGGTATTAGCGTTCATTTCAAGAGGATTCGAATATAAAAGCAAGGATATAATATTGAGATTTTATAAAGCACTGGTGAGGCCTCATTTTGGAGTATTGTGAGTAGTTTTGGGCCCCTTATCCTAGAAAAGATGTGCTGAAACTGGAGAGGGTTCAAAGGAGGTTCACGAAAATGATTCCAGAATTGAACGGCTTGTCACATGAAGAGCGTTTGATGGCTCTGGACCTGTACTGACTGGAATTCAGAAGGATGAGGGGTGACCTCATTGAAACCTATCGAATGGTGAAAGACCTTGAAGGAGTGGTTGTGGAGAGGATGTTTCCTATGATGAGAGAGTCCAAGACCAGAGGATACAGCCTCAGATTAGAGGGATATCCTTTAAGAATGGAGATGAGGAGGAATTTCTTTAACCAGTGAGTGGTGAATCTGTGGATTTCTTTGCCACAGGCAGCAATGGAGGCCAAGTCTTTGTGTATATTTAAGACTGAGATTGATAGATTTGTGACTGGTCACGGCATGAAAGGATATGGAGAGAGGGCAGGAGATTAGGATTGAGAGGAAAATTAGATCAGCCATGATGAAATGGGGGAGCAAACTCAATGGACCAAATAGCCTAATTCTGCTCCTGTATCTTATGGTCTTATAAGTAATTCAAGCTGCAACTCCAGCTGCAACTGACAATGACAAGTCAGAAGGTGGAGTAAGAATGTTTGCAGAGAAAGTTGAGGGAGGCCATGATGACTTAGTAGTGTGGGCTCAAAATTGGTTTACCCAGAGGGTACTGGTGGAGAAATGTTATTTCAGTTGAAGCTCTGTCCTTCCTTCCTTGCACCCCTAACTCCTGGTGGAGTCGTCGGGGCACCGTCATGACAAGTTTTGTTCCATCTGTCACAGTTGTGTGCCAGAGCCTGGGTCACCGCAAATGTTTTCCCTGTCCATTCTTTAATGTCGTCCATCCATCTTTTCCTCTGTCTGCCTCTCCTTCTTTTCCCCTCTACAGTTCCTTGTAGAACGGTCTTTGCAAGGCCACTGGAGCTTGTTACATGGCCGTACCATCTCAGCTTTTTTTTCTTCACCATTGTGAGAAGGTTTTCATGGGGGCCAATGTGGTGCTGGATGGTCTTGCAGACCTGCTCGTTTGTGATGTGGTCCAAGTCTGAGATGCCCAAGATGTTGCGATAGCATCTCATTTCCAATGCCTGTATCTTCCTCTGTAGCTCTGCTGTGAGTGTCCATATCTCGTATGCATACAGGAAGATGGAGAATACCAATGCATGCAGGAGTCTGATCTTGTACTTCACGGTGATGTTGCTGTCCCTCCATATTGTCTTGAGTTTGGATAGTGCAGTCATTGTCTGTGCGGTTCTTGCCAGGACTTCTGGTCTTGAACTTTCATCACTGATGATTACCCCCAGGTAGTTGAACTGCTGCACTGTCTCAAGTTTCTGACCATGGACTGAGATGTCTGTTGTGATGGCACCATTGGCATTTGCCATGAGCTTGGTTTTCCCGGCACTTATTTCCATTCCAGACTTTGTGGAGGCTCTGTCAGGATGGCTGACCAGGTTGGCCGGGTCGTCCTTTTTTCCTGCAAGTCCATCAATGTCGCCAGCAAATCGTAGGTTTGTGATGTTCCTCCTTCCCATGCTGACTGTGCCCATGTGATCTTCAAGGGCAACACTCATGATTTGTTCCACACAGGAGATGTGAAATGGGGGATTAGTGTGCAAACTTAAAGCACACGGTATTGGCGGTAAGGTATTGGTGTGGGTGGAGAATTGGTTAGCAGACAGGAAGCAAAGAGTGGGAATAAACGGGACCTTTTCAGAATGGCAGGCGGTGACTAGTGGGGTACCGCAAGGCTCAGTGCTGGGACCCCAGTTGTTTACAATATATATTAATGACTTGGATGAGGGAATTCAATGCAGCATCTCCAAGTTTGCGGATGACACGAAGCTGGGTGGCAGTGTTAGCAGTGAGGAGGATGCTAAGAGGATGCAGGGTGACTTGGTTAGGTTGGGTGAGTGGGCAAATTCATGGCAGATGCAATTTAATGTGGATAAATGTGAAGTTATCCACTTTGGTGGCAAAAATAGGAAAACAGATTATTATTTGAATGGTGGCCGATTAGGAAAAGGGGAGGTGCAACGAGACCTGGGTGTCATTATACACCAGTCATTGAAAGTGGGCATGCAGGTACAGCAGGCGGTGAAAAAGGCGAATGGTATGCTGGCATTTATAGCGAGAGGATTCGAGTATGGGAGCAGGGAGGTACTACTGCAGTTGTACAAGGCCTTGGTGAGACCACACCTGGAGTATTGTGTGCAGTTTTGGTCCCCTAATCTGAGGAAAGACATCTTTGCCATAGAGGGAGTACAAAGAAGGTTCACCAGATTGATTCGTGGGATGGCAGGACTTTCATATGAAGAAAGACTGGATGAACTGGGCTTGTACTCGTTGGAATTTAGAAGATTGAGGGGGGATCTGATTGAAACGTATAAAATCCTAAAGGGATTGGACAGGCTAGATGCAGGAAGATTGTTCCCAATGTTGGGGAAGTCCAGAACGAGGGGTCACAGTTTGAGGATAGAAGGGAAGCCTTTTAGGACCGAGATTAGGAAAAACTTCTTCACACAGAGAGTGGTGAATCTGTGGAATTTTCTGCCACAGGAAACTATTGAGGCCAGTTCATTGGCTATATTTAAGAGGGAGTTAGATATGGCCCTTGTGGCTACGGGGATCAGGGGGTATGGAGGGAAGGCTGGTGCAGGGTTCTCAGTTGGATGATCAGCCATGATCATAATAAATGGCGGTGCAGGCTCAAAGGGCCGAATGGCCTACTCCTGCACCTATTTTCTATGTTTCTATGTTCCAGCAAGACGTTGAAGAGAGTGGGGGAGAGGAGGCAGCCCTGACGGACTGCTACAGAGGTACAGAGCCACTCCCTGATGGCGCCCTGAGCGAGTACTGCACTGGTTGCCTTGGCGTAAAGCTGATGAATCAGCTTCTGCCCCATGTTGAACTTCTTCATAGTGGCCCATAAGGCATCATGCCAGACTCTGTCAAACGCCTTCTTGAAGTCTATGAAGATGTGGTAGAACTCTCTGTGGTGTTGAAGGTGTTTCTCACCAAGGGTGCGGAGGTTGAAAATCTGCTCAGTAGTATTTCTGCCCTTACGGAAGTCTGCTTGTTCCTCGGCAATGATGCCTTCTGCTTGAGGTCTCAGTCTGTTCAGGATGATTCTGAGCACTACCTTGCTCACACGGCTGATCAAACTGATGGTATGGTAATTCTGGTAAAGTTGGAGATTGCCTTTCTTGGGAAGCACAATGATCAAGGACTGAGTCCAAGGTGTCGGCCATTCACCTGTCTGCCAAATCTTATGGCATATCTATCGTGGCCTCTCCTCCATGCTTCAGCAATTCAGCAGGGATGTTGTCAACTCCTGCTGACTCTCCACACTTCAATGATCGTATTGCAGCTTCAACTTCTTCATGCATGATTGGATAGTCATCCTCACTGGAAAATCCCTGCACATTCAGCACGCTTGGATCCCCTTTGCTCCGGTAGTTGTACAGTTCTGAACAGTACTCTGTCCACCTTTCCATTGTTTCCTTTTCTTCTGTGAGACTCCTGCCATCTTTGTCTTGGATGGTGTTCACTTTGGCTTATTCTTCTTTGGTAAGATCTTTCATCAGTTGAAATGCCTTCTTTGTGTTGTTGTTGGAGAGGCTGTCTTCAATGTCCACACATTGTTCAGCTGTCCATCTTTGCTTTGCTTCCTTCATTTCCCTCCTGATTTCCTTGTTGATTTTCCTGTATTCTGTTCTTCCCTCTGCTGTGTTTTTATGTTTCTTTAATTTCCTTCTTGTATCACACATATCCAGCATCTTGTTAGTGACCCATGGTTTAGACAAGGCTTTTCCCCAGAATCTGGCTTGCTGTTGTCATGGTTTTACAAATGACAAGGAGGAGCCGAAGATTCTCCAAGAAATTCTTAAACTTTAATTTGTAAATCAAAGCTGAGACAGTCAGTGGGCTAGCCTCTGAATGCCTGCCTGCCTGTTTCACACAGCATTCTTCATAATCCCCCTTCTCGCTTAATTGCATTAGCATATCGCTGTAAGTTTTACTCTAACTAATAAATCAATCACTCCATCTCTTTACTTGGCTACATTCATTTTTCTCAAGGACTCAAAAGTACACAGGTTTCATTCTAGCTAATGAATCAATGGTTACATAGTGAAATACCATAGGAATCCCCTACACACTCAATAACAGACACTTAATGCATAGTAAAGGCATAGTAAACACCTGAATAAACACTTGATACGCAATAAAAGCACACTTAAATAAACACTTAGAAAACAGAGTGTTACAATGTTTTCCAATACTGTTTCCGTCATCACTATGTTAAAGTTATTTGTGGTGGTCTCCAGGTCAGAATAGATGGCGGGAGGAGAAGATGGCGATGCAACGCTGCACGCGCGGCCTCTCCGGTGATGAATATCTGTTATCTATCAAGTAGGGTGCCATGCACAATTCTGATTTGATGGAAGCAGATGTGAGAACACGGAGGAACATCTGGTGAAACTTCTGAAATGCCTGTTTTGCTGCCGCCGCTACTGTGTGATCCGAAATCTCTGGAGGAGAAGGCCCCGAATCCTCGGCTTTGCCTGTTGCTTGGCAGCCGGGGCCGGAGTCAAAGTGCTCGGCAGAGATGGTGCTCGGTGCTTGGTGTCGGAGGGCTGGTTGGAGGCTTGAAGTTTTCGGACAGACTCGGAGATGGACTGTGGTTGGGTGCTTCCAGGATGCTGCATCGGCAAGTTTGAGGCACTGGAAACTCATGGCAGGGAGAGTTTCTCCCTTGTACCGTCTGCGTGAGATGTTGGGGCTATCGGGTCTTTGAGACTTTTTTTTTTACCGTGCCCATGGTCTGCTGTTATCAAGTTGCTTTGCACTGTTGTAACTATATGTTATAATTATGTGTTTTTGGTCAGTTTTAGTTTTGGTCTGTCTTGTGTTTCTGTGATATCATACCAGACGAACATTGCATCATTTTCTTACTGCATGCATTTCTAAATGACAATAAATGAGTACTGAGTGTCTTCATAATCTAATCTAATCTAAACATCAAAGAGGAGTATTGGTGCAAACTTCCCCGCCATTCCCCCACCCCCACAATTGCTGCCTGAAATTCTTCAGAGATGGCGGGATCTTTCAGTTTTTCAAGGTTGAATCTCAGCCGGCTGTTTTTTGGCTTGTCGATTCTCCTCAAGCGCACTCTGATGTTCATCATGACAAAGTCATGGTCACTGCCCACGTCTGCGCCTGGCAATGTTCTGGTCTTCAGTCCGTTCACATCAGATTTGTGCCGTCTTTGCACCGGGATGTAATCAACCTGGTGATGTTGACCACTGGGGGCATGCCAGGTCCATCTTCGGGATGCTTTGTGCTCTCCAACTGTGTTCGACAGCACCATGCTGTTATAACCGGCAAATTCCAGCAGGAGTAGTCCCCTCTCATTGGAGATGTCATTGGTATTCAGCAGGAATCAGAGTGGTGACCTCTGTTGCTTATGATGGATATAATGACCGGGATAGAAACATAGAAACATAGAAAATAGGTGCAGGAGTAGGCCATTCGGCCCTTCGAGCCTGCACCACCATTTATTATGATCATGGCTGATCATCCAACTCAGAACCCCGCCCCAGCCTTCCCTCCATACCCCCTGACCCCCGTAGCCACAAGGGCCATATCTAACTCCCTCTTAAATATAGCCAATGAACTGGCCTCAACAGTTTCCTGTGGCAGAGAATTCCACAGATTCACCACTCTCTGTGTGAAGAAGTTTTTCCTAATCTCGGTCCTAAAAGGCTTCCCCTCTATCCTCAAACTGTGACCCCTCGTTCTGGACTTCCCCAACATCGGGAACAATCTTCCTGCATCTAGCCTGTCCAATCCCTTTAGGATTTTATACGTTTCAATCAGATCCCCCCTCAATCTTCTAAATTCCAACGAGTACAAGCCCAATTCATCCAGTCTTTCTTCATATGAAAGTCCTGCCATCCCAGGAATCAATCTGGTGAACCTTCTTTGTACTCCCTCTATGGCAAAGATGTCTTTCCTCAGATTAGGGGACCAAAACTGCACACAATACTCCAGGTGTGGTCTCACCAAGGCCTTGTACAACTGCAGTAGTACGTCCCTGCTCCTGTACTCGAATCCTCTCGCTATAAATGCCAGCATACCATTCGCCTTTTTCACCGCCTGCTGTACCTGCATGCCCACTTTCAATGACTGGTGTATAATGACACCCAGGTCTCGTTGCACCTCCCCTTTTCCTAATCGGCCACCATTCAAATAATAATCTGTTTTCCTATTTTTGCCACCAAAGTGGATAACTTCACATTTATCCACATTAAATTGCATCTGCCATGAATTTGCCCACTCACCCAACCTATCCAAGTCACCCTGCATCCTCTTAGCATCCTCCTCACTGCTAACACTGCCACCCAGCTTCATGTCATCCGCAAACTTGGAGATGCTGCATTTAATTCCCTCATCCAAGTCATTAATATATATTGTAAACAACTGGGGTCCCAGCACTGAGCCTTGCGGTACCCCACTAGTCACCACCTGCCATTCTGAAAAGGTCCCGTTTATTCCCACTCTTTGCTTCCTGTCTGCTAACCAATTCTCCACCCACACCAATACCTTACCCCCAATACCGTGTGCTTTAAGTTTGCACACTAATCTCCTGTGTGGGACCTTGTCAAAAGCCTTTTGAAAATCCAAATATAGCACATCCACTGGTTCTCCCCTATCCACTCTACTAGTTACATCCTCAAAAAATTCTATGAGATTCGTCAGACATGATTTTCCTTTCACAAATCCATGCTGACTTTGTCCGATCATTTCACCGCTTTCCAAATGTGCTGTTATCACATCCTTGATAACTGACTCCGGCAGTTTGCCCACCACCGACATTAGGCTAACCGGTCTATAATTCCCCGGTTTCTCTCTCCCTCCTTTTTTAAAAAGTGGGGTTACATTAGCCACCCTCCAATCCTCAGGAACTAGTCCAGAATCTAACGAGTTTTGAAAAATTATCCCTAATGTATCCAGTATTTCTTGGGCTACTTCCTTAAGCACTCTGGGATGCAGACCATCTGGCCCTGGGGATTTATCTGCCTTCAATCCCTTCAATTTACCTAACACCACTTCCCTACTAACATGTATTTCGCTCAGTTCCTCCATCCCACTGGACCCTCTGTCCCTTACTATTTCTGGAAGATTATTTATGTCCTCCTTAGTGAAGACAGAACCAAAGTAACTATTCAATTGGTCTGCCATGTCCTTGCTCCCCATAATCAATTCACCTGTTTCTGTCTGCAGGGGACCTACATTTGTCTTTACCAGTCTTTTCCTTATTACATATCTATAAAAGCTTTTACAGTCCATTTTTATGTTCCCTGCCAGGATGAAAATGTTCACATTAGAGGTGATCTTTTGATTGTAACAAATCATCATTTGGGGAAGATATAAACCTGAAAAGATAGGTTATTTTATATTTTTCTGGCACAGCACCCTAGTGGGGAAACAGTGTGGATACTAAAGATAGTTGCTTACTTGCAGTTACAGCTTCTAAATCAAAATCTACCTGTGGTCAAATATAAGATGGATTTTCTGTACTTGTCATCTTCAAGCCACAACATGGCTGAGAGCTTTCAGCCATCACAATCCTGCCTACGTCTTTAATAGCTGGTAGCCAAATGATTTTATTTTTTGGATGCCAGGCAGTTGAAGATGCAGGGAAGCCGTTAAGCACCAACAATCATAGAAAGCTGCTAGAGCAAGGTCTTGGCTAAATGCCAAGTAAGTTCAGGCTGATCAGAAACTGCACTTTGCTGCAACCCTTGTTTGCCTTCATTCCTGAAAGTGTAAGTATTCACTTTTTCCTGTTTTGCATTTCATAGGCATTCACCAATGTTCAAGTGGATTTCCATTATTTGGATTCCTGAATGAATACCAAGACAACGTTGAGTCATTTTACCCACCATACATAACCTCATCAGGAACTGCCTAACTCATTGCCCAAAATTCATGATGTGGATGTACAGTTGGACTATGAGCACACAAAATGCTGTAAGCTAAAGTCTTTCTAATCCTTTTCAGCAGAAATGATCACAATGCAGAATATAATTTTGTGTCATAAACATGTGATTCTGTTTCAAAGGTTTCAAAGGTACATTTAACGTCAGAGAAATGTATACAGTATACACCCTGAAATGCTTTTTCTTCACACATCCACGTAAACAGAGTGCCCCCAAAGAATAGTCATAGTCATACTTTATTGATCCCGGGGGAAATTGGTTAATGAATGACAGTTAGAACCTCAAAGTCCCCTCCCGCATGTAAGTGGCAGCAGGCAACAATCCCCCCTCCCCCCAGTGGCAAAAAAAAATCAGCACCCGCCACTGAGCACTCAAATGCAAGCAAAGCAACAGCAAAGACCTAGACTTGCAGTACTACAAAGACTACATTGTTCACCCGGTATTCAATATACCACAGGCTCTCTCTCTCCCTAATAAGGGAGAAAGCTGTGACTCAGTTTTACAGCAAGAAGGGAGCATAACAAGCAACTAGCTGGTTTATGATGTTAAAAGTCCATTGCGTCACTTTTTCCAAGCCCTGTGCCCAAAGATCTCGGGTCTCTGGGCACACAGCCTTCAATCTTCCATTTTCCACAACACACCGATCTGCCCAGACACCGACCTTCTCCAGAGCCACGAGATCTCGGCCCTCCAAAGGTGAGCTGAGCTTCTTAGGCCAGGCCCTTGGCGTGCCAAATAGTGGCCAGTCATGAAACCTTGAGAGCGGGTCCCATTCTTGCAAAGAACCGTAGTCAGCATGTAACTTCAGGTCAGAGTCTTCAAATGAACAGAGTTAAACATTTTTCTGAAAAGCAAAAAATTCATTTTACTGTTTTGGAGAAGAAGAGATGAATTAGGGAGGTATTTTGCAGGAATAATAGCCTGAGTTCATTACCTTCAAGAAAAATACATTTATAATTGTATATTTTGTGGCTGGAACCAGGTGAGAAATTTTGGCAGTTCCAAAAGTGTTACCAAATTCGGAATTCTCATGTAAATTTTAGGCAGACCCATATTCTATCCTCGATCCACGCCCCTGTCCATGTTAAGTTATTACCCTCAAAGCTGTGGTATTTTATTTTGTACAACAGTTGTTCTTTTCTGGACCCTTTCAAATGCTCAGTGAACATTCAGAATAACTGCATCTGCTTGTTTCCCTTTATCTCTGTTTTCAGCAACGTCCCTCTATAAATCCTCCAATATTAATGTGTCAGACACATGTCCCTCAAAATCGCATTGTCCAATCATATCACTACTTTGCTTTGACCTGTTACAATTTGGTTCTGAGTGGTTTTATTACTTTCATGGCTATGACTGGCCTATAAATTCTTCCTTTTTTCTCTCCCCCTTTCTTTCTCCTTTTCCTGGATCATAGTAATCTACATGAGGCCTTCTAATTCATGGTGTCATTTTAAAATCTGGAAAATATTCAAATGTGATTTATGCACAGTCTCTCTGATATTTCTTGATGATATGACCACAATCTCAGTACTATCTTCAGGCTTTTATCTTCATTAATCGTACTAATTTCAAGTTCCTCATTCTCATTAGAGCTTTAGTCCTTTATTATACTTAAATGCATTTATTACATTATTTACTCAAAGGCAGACTTGAGATACTAATTTATAATTTAAACTATTTCCTTATGTGGCAATTGAGTCTTTCCACCCTCTATCTGTAACTCATCATTACTTTTGTTCTCTCTTTTTATATAATGATAGATGCTCTTTCAACTTTTTAATATATCTATTACTAGCTTGTTCTCATTTACTGTCTTCTATCTCTTCATCAATGGTGTGTTTTATCTACTTGGATAATTAAACATTCGACTTGTGAAATCTTTTCAGCAACATTATAAGCCTCTACTTTTTACATAATACTAATTTTAATTTCATTTGTTAATTATTACTGGAACGCTCTTCCAAAAAGAGAATTTCTCAGTGAAATTTATGGTAGTTGAAAATATTTTAAATTGTTTTCCATTTTCAGTACTGTTCAATTGAGTCTCCCAACCTTTCTTATCTATCATCTCTTTTGTATCCCTGTAATAGGTGATATTTAAATTCTTGACTAATTGGCTTTACTTTAAGTTCAAGATTGATGGCAAAATTCTATCACAGTGATCAATTCTCCATAGACCTTCCCTTGCTCCAAAAATTCTAATTAACTCACCTCATCATACAAGAGCCAGATCTAAAGTAGACAATTACCTTTTTAGTTCAAGATTGTTTAATGTCATTTCCAGTACACAAGTATAATGGAGAATAAAATAATTGTTACTCCAGATCTAAAGCAGCACAAAAAATAGAGTAAAGAAAACAAATTTTTTAAAAATACAATAAATATGAATACATCAGATAGTTTGTATACATTGATAAAATGACACTAGGCAGAGGAATGTCTATACAAAAGGCGACTTTAACAGGAAATGATAAAAATTGGTGGTGGATTGTGTGGAAGAGTGGTTAATCTGTGGAGGTGTTGATCAGACTTAATGATTGGGGAAAATAGCTATTTTTGAGTCTGGGGATCCTAGTGTGGATGCTACGTAGCCTCCTCCCTGACGGAGTGGGACCAGCAGTCCATGAGCAGGGCATGTGGGATCCTTCATGATGTTACCAGCCTTTTTTCAGCATCTTCCAGTATATAAATGCCTATAAAAAGTATCCACCCCTCCCCCCACCTTGGAAGTTTTCATGTTTTATTGTTTTGCAACATTGTATCAAAGTGGATTTAATTTGGCTTGTTGATACTGATCAACAGAAAAACATTCTTTCATGTTAAAGTGAAAACAGATCTCCTCAAAGTGATCTAAATTAATTACAAATATAAAAAAACAAAATAATTGATTGCATAGGTATTCACCCCCCTTTAATAAGTAACATCAAATCATCACTGGTGCAGCCAATTGGTTTTAGAAGTCACATGATTAGTTAAATGGAGATCACCATGAGCAATCAAGATGTTTGAATTCACTGTAGTAAAAATACACCTGTATCTTAAAGGTCCAACTGCTGGTGAATCAGTATCCTGGCAAAAACTACACCATAAAGCCAAAAGAACACTCCAAGCAACTCCACAAAAAAAGTTATTGAAAAGCACAAGTCAGGAGATAAATACAAGAAAATTGCCAAGTCACTGAATGTCCCTAGGAGTACAGTTGAGTCAATCATCGAGAAATGGAGAGAATATGGCACAGCTGTAAACCTGCCTAGAGCAGGCTGTCCTCAAAAACTGAGTGACCGAGCAGGAAGGGAACTAGTGAAAGAGACTATTAAGAGACCTATGACAACTCTGGAGGAGTTACAAGCTTCAGTGGCTGAGTTGGGAGAGACTGCACGTACAACTGTTGCCTGGGTGCTTCACCAGTCACAGCTTTATGGGGGTTTGAAAGCGAAAGTCACTGTTTTTAGACAAAAAACTCATGGAAATCCTGGCTAGAGTTTGCCAGAAGGTCTGTGGGAGACTCTGAGGTCAGAAGGAAGAAGGTTCTATGGTCTGATATAACCAAATTGAGCTTTCTGGCCATCAGAATAAACGCTAGCCAAACATCACACATCAACAAATACACACCATCCTACCGTGAGGCATGGTGGTGGATGCATCATGTTGTGGGGATGCTTCACTGCAGCAGGCCCTGGAAGGCTTGTGAAAGTAGAGGGCAAGATAAATGCAGCAAAATACAGAGAAATCCTGGAGGAAAACCTCTTGTAGTCTGCAAAAGAACTGTGTCTTGAGAGAAGATTTATTTTCCAGCAAGACTATGACCCCCAGCATAAAGCCAAAGCTACACAAGAATGGCTTAAAAATAAGGTTTATATTCTGGAGTGACCAAGTCAGAGTCCAGACCTCAATCCAATTAAAAATTGGTGGCTAGATTTGAAGAGGGCTGTTCACTCATTGTCTCCGTGCAACCTGACAGAGCTTGAGCAGTTTTGTAAAGAAGAATGGGGGAAAATTGCAGCTTCCAGATGTGCAAAGTTGATAGAGAGCTATCCACACAGATTCTAGGCTGTAATTGCTGCCAAAGGTGCATCTACTAAATATTGACTTGAAGTGGGTGAATACTTATGCAATCAATTATTTTGTGTTTAGTGATTAATTTGGATCACTTTGTAGAGATCTGTTTTTACCTTGATACAGAAGAGACTTCTTCTGTCGATCAGTATCAAAAAAAAGTCAAATTAAATCCACTGTGATTCAATGTTGAAAAACAATACAACATGAAAACTTCCAAGCGGGGAGATGCATAGGGCAGTTATGACTACCTGACGGAGAGCCTTGCTGTGCACCACAGTGCAGTTTCTTGTACCATGCTGTGATTCAGCATGTTAGGATGCTTTCTACTGTGCACTTGTAGAAGGATATAAGTATGGATGCACGTAGTTCAGCTTTCTTCAACCTCCTCAGAAAGTAGAAGTGTTGTGAGCTTTCATGATTGTGTAGAATGTCTTCAGGGACCATGAGCGGTTGTGTGAGATGTGCACTTCCAGAAGTTTGAAACTGCACGCTGTTTCCGCTGCTGTGCCACTGATGTAAAATGGTGTGTGTGATTTGTGGGTTCTCCTGAAGTTGATAACCATCTTCTTTGACTCGTTGACATTGAGGAAGATGTTATTTGCTTAACACCAAGCCTAGAGCTCTTTCACCTCCTCTCCATAAGCCATCTCATCATTGCTGCTGATGAGCCCTACCATTGTCATGTCATTGGTGAACTTGATGATGTGATTACTCAGGTGTTTGTCTGTACAGTCACGTGTGAACAGTGGGATCAGCATCCAGCCCCGGCGGGAGGGGGTGGTGAGGGAGGAGTGGATGTGCATCTTGGCTATCTGAGGTTGTGTGTGTTGATCTGAGGTTCAATGATGTCATCCACCAGGATGGGCAGGGGGTGCAGTTTGAAATGCATTCCATGAATTCTTCCAAACTATTTATAATTTTCCCAATAAAATATATTAATTTTAATTCTTGTGATACAATTTTCAAATAATACCTAAAATAAAATCTATATTTTGATATTTTTGCTTCACTCAGGCTTTCTTTATATTACAAAAATTCCAAGCACCTATTCTACTAAGTTCAACATTTTACATGGAAACTTAAAATGGTAACCTGAACTAAAAATCTAAAGTTTGAAACTATTAGGACCCCCAGGAAAAGGAAACAATTACACAAAATAAAGATGTAGCTACACAAAAGTATTAGGACACTGGTCAAACAAATATTTTTTGGTGTGCAATATGAATTATTATTTGAGGGATTAATGTGAAAGAGCTTAGATTAAAAGAACTAACAACGCTGTCATTTGGATATGTAGGAATTGACAACACATCATTTATAGAAGTGACAGAAGCCCTAATTTGTGTACAGGTATATTAAAGGATAGGCAGCCAATTAACTTTGCAAACGTTTTATATTTTTCTTTACTGTGGATATTCGCTAATTTATTTCCGTGAGGTTAATGGAAATGATTACTTAATGCAAATCAAACACCATGGTTGTCAGTCCTACTTTTCATCCCAGGAAACCTATTCACCCCCCGCCCCCCGCTCTTGATTATTACCTTTCATAAATGTTCATAAAGCCTTGGATAAGTAAAATATAATGCAAAACAATGTTTCAATGTGACCTCAATGAAACAACAAAGCATAAAGATCATGGTAATGAAAATTACCTGGTTAAACATGACAAATAAGAAAACATGCCTGAGAACACCAGCATTTGAACTGATACAAAATAACTCAACTTGTTGCGGTAAGGTAGGTTTGATGGTCCTGGGCAGAGGTTCTGATTGCATTGGTGGAATGGTGAAAGTTGAGGGATATTTTCATGGTGGATAAGAGGATTCATTAATTGTCAGGGAGAGGTGGGGTTGATATTTAACAGTAGGAAAGGGGATTTAATGAAGTGAGTAAATAGTGCATGGTGCAGTGGAGTTAGAAGCATTGCTGTTTCATAAATAGCAAAACAACATAAAAACAAGCGCAGGAGTAAGCCAAGTAACCCTCCAGCTTGCAGTGCCATTTAGAAATTTCATTACTGATCTAATCTTGGCCTCAACACCACTTTCCTAGTCTCTCTCCTACCCCTCCCCTCTCTTTCTGTTCATATGCCTGTCTGTCTCTGATTTGAATACATTTAATCAGTTTACCTCTGCAGCTTTCTGTGGTGAAAATGCCAAAGTTTCATGACCTTCTGAGACAGGAAATTCCTCTTCTTTTTCATCTTTAATTCAGAAACTATGCTCCATAGTTCCAAATACCCCCACAAATCTGCTATCTTCTAATGACCCACTCTGACAATCTCCCTCAGCATTGTATCTTTCAACATGATCACCTTTTATTCTTCTAAACTCCAGTAGCCTTAGGCTTAATCTGTTCAGTTTTGCTTTGCAAGTCAAGTTCTTCTCTTCTCCCCACCTCACCAGCACCATGCTTCCCAACAATCAATCTACACAACCCTCTGTATATAATTCTTTAAATACAGACAACAGAATTCCATACTGTGCTCCACATAGTCTCACCTATTCCCCTGTTTTCCCACTCCATATCCCTTGCAATAGAGGTCAAAAATCCATTCATCTTCCAAATTACTTGTTCATACCTGCTGAATTTTTGTGTTTCATATACTATTATGCTTCAGGGCGTCTACAATATTCACGGCACTTAAATAATAGTGATTGCATTCATTTTTCCAAAGTGGATAATCTCACATTTCCCATTTTATAATCCATCTGCTAATTTACAACCTGCTCATTTAACCTTACTATAACATTTTACAGGTTCTTTGTGTCTTATCACCTTTCAATTCTATCTATTCTTGTATTGTCAACAAAAGTGCTTACAGTAAATTCAATTCCTTCCTTCAAGTAATAAATAATTAAGGCCACTACTTTGTTTATATAGTATATTGAATTTGCCAAATAATTGAAATTTGTTTCTATTAACATAATAAGACTTTCTTTGGCCAGTTCAAAATTACTAATAAATTGAGGTCTCTTCTGGCACTTCCAAATTTGCGTACTTCAGAAATTAAATTATGCTAATACAATAGAATATAAGTACTCTGAATATAAGGATGAAATATACTCAATTCTGATTTGTAATGTCTTGTAATATTGTGTCTTTTTATCCATACTTTCAATTCAGGTTTGAAAGCTTTGATTTACAATTGCAAAATTGCAAACCTTCAGGTGATCAATAACGAATAGGTTTTGGGTCAAAACCCTTCATATTAAAAGAGCACTTTGCATCATTATCTTTGCCTTTTAAAGATAATGCATCATTTACCATTTAATGGTGATCAAAATACAAAACAAGAAACAATGTGGGCAAGTGTTTTATTTTATGTAAGTCTAAAATTATAGCAACTGATCTGGATATCATCCACTTTTGTATCGTCAGGGCAAATGGGATACAAACCCTGGCCCACAACTTCCAAAGCTTTTTATGCTCTGCAGCATTTTGTCATGAACTGGAAGACTGATGTATTCCACATTGTAATTGCATTTTGATATCAGAAATGCAAACATTGTTTGAGGGAACTGAAGTGATGGATAGTGATAGTGATCCACTGACTCAGCTAACAGAGACACTCTAGCAACCAGATTCAGTGTGGAGTATGTAACCTCTCCCTGTGGCCAAGTCTCTTTCTCTTGGGTGCACTGGTTTCTTCCCACACCCCAAAAATTGATCCCTGGCATCCTGACTGGTGGATTCTGGGGGGATTTTAGGGGAATATGAGAAGAATAAAACATATTATTGTAAAATTAGATGTTTGATAGTCAGAATTGACTCCGAGGTTCAAAGGGCTTGTTTCTGTGTTGTATGACTTTGTGCCTCCATGATGCATGGACAATGGCACAGAGAAGAGTCAGCACGGTTCTCCTCCACATTGCCCTTTACCTTCACAGAAAAGCTCCATCACAGCAAATAGCTACTTAATTAGTTTTAATGGTACTGGTTGAGAAGTATTTAATTAGTACCATTAAGTGCTGGCCTTAATAACAAAATATTCTCTTGCTCTCCTTTGAGTAAGTACATGGCATCTTTTGCATTCATTAAGTTTACTATGTCATTCAAGCAAAAATTCTATCACCCCTTAGTACTGTACTGAAGACTCCAAAGCAACATAGTATTCATGACAGCTCCTGTTCTGCTTTCCCTACAACTTAAATTATCCATAATGCCATTGCATTGTCAAATGTTTGCAGCCTGGAAACAACACTGTGGGTAGATACAGTAGTTGTTTGTTCATCCTTGCCATTGAGGGTGTTATGAAAAATATTCCCATACAACACTGTCCTTTTGTGGCATTTTTTCCCCAAAAAGACTTCTCACTGTCCCTTGCAGACCAGATATATTGCACATTCCTTCCCTATGTCTGTTGAAGAAAGACATTTGTTGAAGTCCACCAGAAATGAGCTATTTTTGATGATGATTGAGGGATGTGCAGTAAATGTAAGTCTTTCAAAAAGGAAATTTATACAATGAATATTGTGCTATTAAAGCTTTGAAAACCATCTGTTCATGCTTAAATCAAAACTGCTTTAATGTTACAACCAATGCATCTGTTCAAGAAATAGAAACACTAAGTAAAAGCTGTTTGTCATTTGCAGTATGACTCATAACACTAATAGTTTTTGGACCTGTAATAATATAGAGCCCTTTATTGGAAATGTGTAACTTACACCCTTGCATTTTTGTCAGATGTACATTTTGAGCATAATACAATTCCACAGTTCGGGAAACATAATTTAGCAACATCTCTCTCTGACACATTTAGATGTCAATAGCTACATGTTCCAAAGATGGTAATGATTTTTTATTTATTTGACAGTTTAATATTGCTGCATCACATAATACCTGTACTTGCACATGACATTAAGGTGGCTTATTTAATAAAACATAACATATCTATCAAATTGAAATCCCTCAGAATTTAACCATAATATTATTGAGTAGTTACTTAAGTTAACAGAAAATCTGTACAACACTTCAGAGGATATGAAACATTTGGCATTTAGACATTTAACAATTATTTCAGTTATTTTATGTAAATTCGTCCTACATCAGAAGATTGTGGTATTGCTGCTCCTAAGAATTAAAGATTATTTTTTCTTTTGTCACATATACATCGAAACATCAAAACAGAGTGAAACGCATTTTTTTGCATCAATAACCAACAGTGTCTGAGATGTGCTGGGGACAGCCCAGAAGTGTTGCTATGCTTCCAGTGCAACATAGCATACCCAACACTTACTAACCCTAACTTGTATGTCTTTGTATTGTGGGAGGAAACCAAAGCATGCAAAGAAAACCCACACAGTCATGGAGAGAACGTACAAATTACTTACACACAGCAGAGGTGGAATTGCACCCCGATCTTACATCTGGCGTTGTAAAGTATTACACTAACCACTATGCTACCATGCTGCCCTAAAACTGACTCAAAGATACATTGGCTGAAAATGGAGAAATTCCTCTGGTTGCAATGACCAGGGAAATGATTAATGTCTCATTATTTCAAGTTCTTTGAGAAATATATAAATACAAAAGAAAGCTAAAATTTTCCCTCAGGATTATGAGGTAAACCATTATTCAAAGTCTGTGAACTTTATGGACTCATTATCTCAATAATTAATGATTATTGCCGAAAATGGAAAACCATTTCATTGCCCTTTAGAATAAATTACTGCTACATCAACACAGATACACTACTTTAAAATGTGAGTACCTGTAACAATATGCCCTTCTTGATATACAGCCTAAATTTGTGGCCTCCATTTCATGTTCCCGGCAAGTGAAATGTGGTTTTAGAGGCATCTACCATATGGAATAAAAATCTGCATTTTTATTATCATCCCCTAAAAAGACCATCAAGCGCAAGGCAAGACAACGTTTAAAACACTTTTAATACACTTCTCTTTCTGTTTCAAACCTAAACAATAGATTCTTATGATATAAAATCATTTTAAAACACACTTCTGCGAATTGTTATGAAAAATTATGCTTTACTTTGTTTATAGGTAACTTTGCTCGGTGCATTGAAGATTTAGTTACGAATTTTAGCCTTGGTTGCACTCAGCCACTATGTATGTACAATTAGTATACACTGGGAACTGAATTTCCTAATGGCTGTACTTCTCACTTTAGGGCAAGGAAATGAATATGGAACATTCACTGACATATCACTAAAGACAAATCTTACCAAAATCCACCAATTAACCAGGATCCATAGACCAAATGCAAATGTTTTCTCAGCATGAGTGCTGGAGGAGGTTTTGCAGAAAGATAAACAGATGACCAGAGACAAGAACAGAAAGCACAGTTCCCTGATGACACAGTTGGCAGGGTGGTGAGGAAGGTTTATGCTATGATTGCCTCTATCAGAATACAGCTGTACAAGACATTGGTGAGACAGTGTGCAGTTTTGGAAGCTTTGGTATAGGAAGGGCGTAATTAAGTTAGAGAGGGTGCAGATAAGATTCACAAGGATTGGAATCTTGAGTTATAAGGAAAAATACAAAAGGCTGGGACTGTATTGCTTGGAGTGTTGAGGTTGAGTGGTGACTTTACAAAGACATATAAAGTTATCAGGGCCATTGACAGGGTATACTGTCACAGCTTTTTACCCCAGGATAGGTATGTCCAAATCTACAGGTGAGAGGTGAAAGATTGAATGGGGAATTAAGAGGAAAGTCTTTCACATGGTGGATGGTGGGCATATGGAACAAGCTGTTAGAAGAAGTTATGGAGGCACTGACAATACCAATTTTTTTGAAGATTTTTAGACAGGTACATAGAAAAGAAAGGTTTAGGAAAATGGGCAAACACAGTCAAATGGGACTAGCTCAGGTAGGCACTTTGGACTTAAGGTTCTGTTTCCCTGTGCCATGGCTCTATGACAGGAAGACACTTGATTCTCATCGGTTGAATAACACATTTGAGTATTTCTTTATACTAAAATATTTCCACCTAGGATCAAGTGATTAAAACAACTGAGTATTATTTCTTCATGAAAGCCACATTTGATTGTATCAGGGGAGCTCTGCAATTCTATTCCTTACCAATGTATTGGGCAAGTAAACTGGAGTAGATTCATTGCTTGATTTCTATAAATATATATATCGTACATTCTGGTTAATTGGGACACATTGGAACCAGTTGGCCCAATTAAGCAGCTGCCACAATTAGCTGAAGTTTCATAGAAATAGTTAGATATAAAAAGACAAACTACCATTTAACTGAGTAATAATTTATGTACTGTATTTAAATGAAATACAGAACAAATTAAAACCCTACCAAAACCTCTACAGTACTATAAAACTGTCTATTAGTTCCTAATAGTTATCAACAGAGGAATTCATCTGCTGGGTTCTTACGATTGACTGTAAATGAACAAAATCAGTGCAGGCACCTTGTGCGAATAAAGGATTGCCTTCATACAATGCTTTAGATGATTGCATTCTCCAAATCTTCATTTTAATTGTAACATTGAAAATGATTGTCAATACCTTCAAATTCTTCATAGCTCCTAACTTGTTAAAGTAGTGACCATAAGACCATAAGATATAGGAGCAGAAGTCGGCCATTTGGCCCATTGAGTCTGATCCACCAGTCAATCATGGGCTGATCCAATTCTTCCAGTCATCCCCACTCCCCTGCCTTCTCGCCATACCCTTTGATGACCTGGCTAATCAAGAACCTGTCTATCTCTGCCTTAAATACACCCAATGACTTGGCCTCCACAGCTACTCATGGCAACAAATTCCATAGATTTACCAACCTCTGACTAAAGTAATTTCTGTGCATCTCTATTCTAAATGAACATCTTTCAATCCTGAAGTCATGCCCTCTTGTCCTAGACTCCCCTACCATGGGAAATAACTTTGCCATATCTAATCTGTTCAGGCCTTTTAACATTTGGAATGTTTCTATGAGATTCCCGCTCATTCTCCTGAACTCCAGGAAATACAGCCCAAGAGCTGCCAGACGTTCCTCATATGGTAACCCTTTCATTCCTAGAATCACTCTCGTGAATCTTCTCTGAACCCTCTCCAGTCTCGGTACACCCTTTCTAAAATAAGGAGCCCAAAACTGCACACAATACTCTAAGTGTGGTCTCAACATCACATCCCTGCCCTTACACTAAAAGCATTTTTAAGTATATAAAGGGTAAAAGAGAGTCGAAGGTGACGGGAGGAGAAGATGGCGGCACGACGCAGCTCGCAGCGGCCACTCCAGTGGCGGTGTCTGTTATTTGTAAAGTAGGGTGCCGTGCACAATCCTAATTTGATGGAGGCGGACGTGAGAGCACGGAAGAACATCTGGAGAAACTTCTGAAATGCCCGCTTCGCTGCTGCGGCTACTGTGTGGTCCGGAATCTCCAGAGAAGGCCCCGAATCCTCGGCTTTGCTTGTTGCTCAGCGACCGGGGCAGGGTCAAAGCGCTCGGCAGAGGATGGTGCTTGGAGAGGCTGTATCGGAGGGGCTGGTCAGAGGCACAAAGTTTTCGGACAGACTCAGAGTCGGCTGCAGTTGGGTGCTTCCAATGCATCGGCAAGTTGTTGGCACTTGGAGGTTCATGGCAGGGAGAGTTTCTCCCTTCTGCCGCCTGTGTTAGATGATGAGTCAATCAGGACTTTGACACTTTTTTTTACTGTGCCCATGGTCTGTTCTTTATCAAATTATGGTATTGCTTTGCATTGTTGTAACTATACGTTATAATTATGTGCTTTTGTCAGTTTTAGTCTTGGTTTGTCCTGTTTTTTTTGTGATATCATTCTGGAGGAACATTGTATCATTTTTTAATGCATGCATTTCTAAATGACAATAAATGAGGACTGAATGTCTTCATAATCTAATCTAATCTAATATTCTATACCTCTAGAAATGAATGCCAACATTACATTCACCACCTTCACCACCATCTCAAACTGGAGGTTAACCTTTAGGGTATCCTGCACAAGGACTCCCAAATCCTTTTGTATCTCTGCATTTTGAATTCTCTCCCCACCTAAATAGTAGTCTGCTTGTTTATTTCTTCCAGCAAAGAGCATGACCATATACTTTCCAGCATTGTATTTCATTTGCCACTTCTTTGCCTATTCTCCTAAACTATCTACTTCTCTCTGCAGGCTCTCTGTTTCCTCAACAGTACCCGCTCCTCCACCTATCTTTGTATCATCAGCAAATTTAACCACAAATCCATTAATCCCATAGTCCAAATCATTGACATACATCGTAAAAACCAGCTGTCACAGCATAGACCCCTGTGGAAATCCACTGGTAACCGGCCGCCAGCCAGAATAGGACCCCCTTTATTCTCACTCTGTTTTCTGCTGATCAGCCAATGCTCCACCCATGCTAGTAACTCCCCTGTAATTCCATGGGCTCTTATTTTGCTAAGCAGCCTCATGTATGGCACATTGTCAAAGGCCTTCTGAAAATCCAAGTACACCACATCTGCTACATCTCCTTTGTTTACCCTGCTTGTAATTTCCTCAAAAAATTGCAGTAGGTTAGTCAGGAAGGATCTTCCTTTCAGGAAACCAAGCTGGCTTTGGCCTATCTTGCCATGTGCCTCCAGGTATTCCGTAATCTCATCCCTAACAATCGATTCCAATAACTTCCCAACCATTGACGTCTGGCGGACAGGTCTATTGTTACCTTTCTGCTGCCTCACACCCTTCTTAAATAGCAGAGTAACATTTGCAATTTTCCAGTCATCCAGTACAATGCCAGTATCTATCAATTCTTGAAAGATCATTGTTAATGCCTCCTCAATCTCTCCAGCTACTTCCTTCAGAACCCGAGGGTGCATTCCATCAGGTCCAGGAGATTTATCCACCCTCAGACCATTAAGCTTCCTGAGCGCCTTCTCGGTCATAATTTTCACTGCACATACTTCACTCCCCTGACACTCTTGAATGTCCTGTATACTGCAGATGTCTTCCACTGTGAACACTGATGCAAAATACACATTCAGTTCCTCTGCCATCTCTGCATCTCTCATAACAATATCCCCAGCATCATTTTCTATTGGTCCTATATCTACCTTCGACTTTCTTTTACCCTTTATATACTTAAAAAAGCTTTTAGTATCTTCTTTGATATTAGTTGCCACCTTCCTTTTATAATCCATCTTTTCCTTCTTAATGACTTTCTTGGTTTCCTTCTGTAAGTTTTTAAAAGCTTCCCAATCCTCTATCTTCCCACTAGCTTTGGCTTCCTTGTATGTCCTCTCTTTTGCTTTTACTTTGGCTCTGACTTCACTTGTCAGCCACGGTAGTGTCCTCCTTCCATTCGAAAATGTGTTCGTATTTAGAATATATCTGTCTTGCACTTCCCTCATTTTTTGCAGAAACTCCAGCCATTGTTGCTCTGCTGTCCTTCCTGCTGGTGTCTCTTTCCAGGCAACCTTGACCAGTTCCCCTCTCGTGCCATTGCAATTTCCTTTATTCCACTGAAATACCGACACATTGAAATTTAGTTTCTCCTTCTCAAATTTCAAAGTGAACTCGATCATATTGTGATCATTGTTCCCTAAGGGTTCCTTAACCTTAAGCTCTCTTACAACCGCCGGATCATTGCACAGCATCCAATCCAGCACAGCCTATCCCCTAGTGGGCTCAACAACAAGCTGTTCTAAAAAGCCATCCCTCAGACATTTTACAAATTCTCTCTCTTGAGGTCCAGTATGGCCTGGATTTCCAATCCACTTTCATGTTAAAATCCCCAACCGATTGTCATGACATTGCCTTTTTGACACGCCCTTTTTTATCTCCTGCTGTATTTTGTAATCCACATCCTGGCTGCTGTTTGGAGGCCTGGATACAACTGCCACTAGGGTCATTTCTTAACTCAGCCCATAGAGACTCTGCACCTTCTGATCCTATGTCATCCCTTTCTAACGATTTGTTTAATTTTCCCTCCCAGTCATTTCTGGCATATCCAAGCTTGAATGCTTGAAACCACAGTAAGCAAAGCATTTCCGAATTGTCTCACTGCTTATTTTTCACCAGCTACTAGTGACAAAAAAATCACTGCCTTTTGAACAGGAACACATGCTACTAATGTTGTTTAAAAACTGATCGCTCCATGCACTGTGTAGCGTCTAACAGCCACGCAAGTACATGCAACTGACGCAAGTTAGAAACTCTTCAGCAACAGTCTCCTACCCCAATTAAACAGCACAGCAGCGCAGTAACCAAAGGGAGTCCCAGCTACTTCCTCAATTTCTTTTGTTCGTTATGAGTTGTCCCAAATAAATGGCTGTTCCAATTAACTAATGGCCTGATTAACCGGAATCCACAGTGTATATATGTATATGTGTGTGCGTATATGTATGGGATATATGGTGTATGTATGTGTGTGTGTGTGTGTCTATATATATATATATATATATCATTCTTCTTTGTGTCTGTGTTCACACTCTAAGCTTTGCAGATTTTCACTGATTTTAATGAATAATTGATACAGCTCATATTCTCTTAAGTAGGAAAGGGTTTAATTATTTTAATATTCAGCTAGCAGGCAACGTTGTTCTACTTACCCTGCACATCAAAGCTGGATATCCAGGAAACTGCTATGAAAATTTTATCATGCAACAATTTATCATTTTAACCCACCTAATTTAGAATGACATTCCAATATTTAATTAACAGTTATAGCTATGCCTGCATGATAACTCCAGTAAAATATTCAGAGAGGAATAGCAGATACAGTGATGCCTTTGCGACTGATATAAGCCACAGAAATTCCCATGTCTTGATTTACCTGCTCATATAAATTTGAGGTGGTCCCTTTATGAAGACCAGTAACAGTGCCAAGGATTATTGTAGCTTTATGCAGTTATAATGAAGTCACGAAGGATGGTATACTATTTCCAGAAACTTTGCAAGATGATGAGGAGGAGGAAGTCAATGATCTCCCTCTTTCAAGAGTAAAACAAGTAGAAGCTAAGGATATGCATGAGTATAGCAAGCAGCCAGAGAAAGGAGAACATGGCTAATACACAGTAAATAAGCTTGCTTTCACTATAAATATATATTTCATGCCTGCCAGTCCTCCCCACACAAACTCAAAATTCCTTCCTGTCAAAGACTGTTGCCAAGTTCTTTGAGAAGAGTTTACAATTCCTTGCTATTATCATACCATTAGAGAAAGAAATGAATACAGAACTCTGCACACATTTGTTGGTACCAGATGGTACAAACCTTAATTTTAATGATTTTTGACTTTAACTCTAAAAAGACAGTTTGCTCACTATTCGTCAAGTAAGTAAAACAAACATCCAAATATGGTTGATGATGGGATATAAAATGCTTTAAAACTGTTATCCATATTTCTGAATTCCTCCAAGGACTTATCTGAATTACCTCCTCCATCTCTCCATGCTTTCTGAACTTCTCCCTATTCTGGTTTCTTCTGCATCCTGATTTTCATCATTACAGAGCTACACCTTCAACTGCAAATTGCATCCATAGACCTCCCTGCCAGACTTTCCTGCTAAGAAGCTCCTTAAAACCTACCTGCTTAATCAAGCAAAAACAGAAGATCTGGAATAACTCACCGGTCAAGCAGCATTGGTGAAAAATAAAACTTGTGATCATTGTGCTATGATGAAGAGTTTCAACCCAAAATTAAAACTTCTTCCCTTTCTACAGATGTTGCCTGAATCCTTCAGTTCTTCAAGCAGACTCAAGAGACTTTAGATACTGGAATCCAGAGCAGTAAACAATCTGCTGGAGGAACTCAATGGGGTGAGCAGCATCAGTGGGAGGAAAGGAACCTTTGACATTTCTGGTTGAATGGCCAGGTGTCAACCTAAAGTAATGACAATTAATTTCCTCCCGTAGATACCATTCCACATGCCGAGCTTCTACAACTTGTTCTTCAGCATTTGTGTCTGTTTCGAATTCTAGCATCTGCAGTGATTTGCAATTCATTACCAGTTAGTCCAGCTTTTTAGTTACCTTTCCTTTAGTGGGTCAAAATCAGATTTGACTTGCCATTTCATTTATGAAGCATCTTGGGACATTTACTGTGACTATATAAATATAGAATGTTGATCTTACAGAACGTATTGAGTAGAAAAGTGCCAACTAGCCAATCCACTTTGAAGACCTATACGACCAACAGGCTGGAGTATTCAATGACATCTTCAGCTTCTCACAGCTGCAGTCTAAGTTTCCCACCTGCTTCAAAAAGGCAGCAATCATACTGGTGCCCAAGGAAAGCAAGATGAGCTGCCTCAGCAACCATCAAGCCATTACACTCACATCTATTGTAATGAACTACCATAAGAGGTTAGTTATAGCTAGAATTAACTCCTGTCTGAGTAAGGACCTGGACCACAGTAATTCGCATACTGCAGCAACAGATCTAATTCAAGTGTAATCTCATTGGCTCTCAGTTCGACTTTGGAGCACTTAAAGAACAGCAAAGCAAACAACAAGCAGTTGATAATTCTTTACAACCCCATGTTCAATACCACCAAATTCTCAGAATTATTCATGAAGCTCCTCTACCCGGTCTTCTGTAGCTCTCTCTGCAACTGGATCCTCGATTTCCTGATCAGGAGACAAGCGTCAGTATAAATCAGTGATAACATGACCTCACTGACTACCAACACAGGTAAACATGTATGATCCATGCATAGCCCACAGCTCTACTTGCTTTATACTTGTGCCTTAATGGATAAGTACAGATTAAGCACAATTATACATTCACAGATAGCCCACAGTTGTTGATAAAATCTCCGGTGGCAATAAGGAGGCATATAGGAGTGAGAAAGATAGCTGATTGAGTAGTTTGGTAACAATAATCTCACACTTAACATCAGCAAGACCAAGGAATTGACTCAGGACTTCAGGAAAGAAAAGGTAGGGAAAACTCAAGGTCAGCGGTAGAAAGAATGAGCCGTTTCAAGTTCCTGGGCATCAACATCTCCAATTCATTGGTCTAATCAAGAAGAAGTCATGCAAGGGGTTCTAGCTTATTAGCAGTTTGAAGAGATTTGATATGTCACCAAAAAGTCTTGCAAATTTTCTATAGACGTGCAGTGGAGAACATTCCAACTTCTTGCATCACAGTCTGGCAAGGAGGCTCGAATGTACAAGATCACAAGAGGCTACACAAGGATATAGACTGCTACTATATCATGGATCCATCCCTCCCTACCATTAAGATCCTCTTCAAGAAGCAGTGCCTCAAGAAGGTACCATCTATCACTAATGACTCTCACCATCAGGACATGCCTTCTTCTCAAAGCTATCATTAGAAAGGAGATACAGGAGCCTGAAGACACATATTCATTGATCAGGAGCAGCTGCTTCCACTCCATCATTAGATTTCTGAACAACCCATTAAACCCAAGAACAATATTGTTTCTTTTTTTTTTGCACTATTTATTTTGTAATTTATAGTAATTTTATATCTTTGCCATAAAACAATACATTTCATATCAAGTAAGACAGTGATAATAAACCTGATTCTGATTCCAATTCTATGATAGCAGCTTTTGAGCTCCAACCAAGCTTCAGTTGCTAGGAAACCTCCAAGCTTAATACTGATCTCCCAAGTTTTTCAGTCTGCTATCAATTTCCTGCAGAAAAAAAATTATGTAAGATCAGGATTTTCATCTGTTGCACCATATCTGTTTGCATTTTTGTAGCATTGCTTTCAGCCTCCTTTGGAAACAAAGAAGACATGTTAAGAGTACATGGGCAGCATGGAGAATTTTTCTGATATGTCATCATATATCCAATGATGAAAGTATGGACTGCCCTTTTATAATGATGCATCTGGAGATTAGTAGTTGTGAAAGAGGTTTTCAGTAAGGAGGAAGCCCCTATACTTGCAGAAATACCTTTGAAAATTTGAGTTCAACAGATAAATAATGGATGGCATTAGTTGGACTCATTCAACAGAAACCAGTTTTTATTTTATATAATCATTTGGTGGCCAATCAAGAGGATGCTGTCCAAGTTGCATGCCATCTTGGACAACGTCTCCCATCCACTACATAATGTACTGGTTCGGCACAGGAGTACATGCAGCCAGAGACTCATTCCTCCGAGATGCAGCACAGAGCGTCATAGGAGGTCATTCCTACCTGTGGCCATCAAACTTTACAACTCCTCTCTTGGAGGGTCAGACACCCTGAGCCAATAGGCTGGTCCTGGACTTATTTCCTGGCATAATTTACATATTACTATTTAACTATTTATGGTTTTATTACTATTATTTATAGTGCAACTGTAACGAAAACCAATTTCCCCCGGGATCAATAAAGTATGACTATGACTATGACAAACATTCTTCTGGGATTTTGACCTTCATTCCTGGGCAGACTGCAAACACATCCACCTGAAACTGAAAGGTGCCTTCTTCAAGTTGGTAGATTGTATTTCAATGACATTATGGCACTGACATTACATCTTTAACCAATGAACTCAGCATGTAAATTTAGGATAGAAGGTCAGAAGAGGAATAATTTTGCTTTCTTTGTCAGATGAGGAGAGATAGACATTCTTCGCCTGGACCCACAGAAAAATTAGCACTGGTTTCTGTGTGGGCATATGCAGCCTGTGCGAGATACATTGTCCAAGCTAGAAGGATTGATCTTCCCTTGATCGTCCCTATTGCTCTATGTAATATTGCCATGTGTATGGAAGGAGCACTGTTTCTGCTCTGATATTTCCTGGGGCCCAAGCTTCCCTCTATAATCAACACTAATGAAATTCAAGGCTTTGGCAACTTCATCTTCCTTGCTTGTAGATTAATTACATTGGGTCAATATTGTTGAAAAGCAGTTTCCACAAATCCAGCAACTTAATAGCACATAACCTAAACTGACCTGCTGAGTTCCTAAAGCACTTTGTGTGTGTTACTTAATAGCATAGATCTTTAACACATTACTGAACTATTTGGGCACTCTAGTGATTTGTTCTTAAGGTCCTCTTTTAGCTAAAGCAAGATTCTGAGCATAACCTTTCCTTCAGGACACCAGCTGCCATCTGATCAATTAATTCTCTGTTCCTGACAATCACACAAGCCTATACAAACTACCAGAATACTATTAATCAGATAGATGGAATGAAAGCAGGAGAACAATGAGTTGTTTGGTAGGTATGTGTGAAAATAACTCTACCAATGAAATTTGAGAAATCTATTTTGTTCTCCAGATTAATAAAATTTATTTCCAGCTTTATTCTTTCACATATTGATTGCTCCATCTCACTTAGAGGCAAGAAGTATTTCAAGACCTTGTAGTGGTCCTTAATCACTAGGAAGACTTTCTTGAAAGTCATATCTCGAAAATGATAGAATAAGTAATCAGGCATAGTGTATCTGGTTCAGAATCTTAAAGTTCATTTTTGTGCCACTAAATAGACTTTCCAACAAAGCAGCTACCATGAATATTGTGCAAAGAAAATGTTGTTCTCTGTAAATGGCAAACAATTTTCTAAAACCAAAAAGCAAGGGCCACTTTTGCCTACCAGCATTTGAAATGTTCTGGGTCAAATTTGTCAAAATGCGTAATTCTCACAGAATGAGTGCATTTTTTGATATCTACATATAAAATGCCAGAAACAGCACATATTTTATAATTACACCCCCAAGTGATCCAATTTCTAACTTAAAATATTTTCTATCTCCATTATTAAGTGGAACTCCAACATGAAAGTACACTGCCATGTCACCAAATGGGTGCTTTGGATTGAGAAAGTGGGTGACACCTCTTCCTTTGCATTTTGCATGTTTTTGTCCTTGTATTCAGGGACAGTGGGTAGAACGTTATGTTTGGCAACCTAGGTACCCATGGGTTCACATTATTTCAGGAATGCCTTTGAGATGACTGCAAACTGATTAGCTTCCAGTATCAATAATGCTAGTACAGGAGCAGAAGTAAGAATATCTGTAGCAAATCATAAATTCAAGAGATTCTGAAGATGCTGGAAATCCAGAGTTACATACAAAATGCTGGAAGAACTCAGCAGGTTAGGCAGCATCCATGGAAAAGAATAGATGTCGATTGTTTATTCCTTTCCATGGATGCTGCCTGACCTGCTGAGTTCCTCCTGTATTTTGTATTTTGCTACTCAAAATAACTGTAGCATCAGCTTGGGCAATGGAGGTTCTGTATATGGCCTGGGAGACAGGATAGATTTCTTCTGAATATGTTTTGCCTCCAGGCTTTGGCTCTGTCTGACATTCAGAAAACATGACCTGTAATTCCAGTGGTGTCCTCTCTTGTGCCAACTCATAGAGAAGTTGCTGTTAGAAGGAGAGGATATTTTAGTGTACTATCCCAGTCAGAGACACCAATAATATCCAAAACATAATGAAATTTTCAATTGAAATTCAGTTCTATTCACTTTAATTCAGCACAATATTCCCTTGTCAATGCCCAGGGATCCTACAGTGACTTCAAGGTAAAAAAAAACTCTTCATTTATATTTTTTAAGAGGCTACAAGATCTGAAGTACTGACCAGAACTCATATAACTCATATATCTAACATGACAAAGTTCTTTGCCCCCTTCAAATGTTCCTTGATTTTTTGCTTATTCTTGGTTAATATTTTAGCTCTTATTCTGATGTTACATAATACATTGCTGGTATCATACACCAAAGTACTTGAAAAAACATTGCAGTGTCATCAATTTCAGTGCTAAAATGTGGCTGCCTAATCATACTAACTAAACTCAACCAAGCCTCAAAAAATTATTGGCCATGCTGTTGTTGAAAGGTTTAGAGTCAGTAACTGTAACTATTTTGATAATTACATCACTTCACAGTGTCCTTCATATTCATTGATAGCATAAATTCAATCAGCATAATTGAAGGGAGCATGCAATTATAATATTTATTGTAATGGTTAGGACTGTGCAGTGAATGCTTGTGAAAGTGATTATGCACTGAGTGCAAGTTTCTTTAATGCACCCTTTCTTCCCAACCCAACTTTTGTTGGTAATAACTGCAAGACTCCAAGGAATAACCAAATTGAAATTCCTAAGAGCATAAAGACTACTTAAGTAGAATAAGATTTCTGTTCCCATATGTTTGAAGACTAATTGTTGATATAAATGCCCTGATTTGAGTAAGTTGTGTGGGCGAGTGTCAAATGGACACCAGACCATTTGCTGTTTGAGGCCTTGGAGATTTTTAATTCCGCTCTGAGCTTCCCCTGCAGCACAGGGTTGTTAAGTGGTTTCCACTTGTGCAGCAGTGGAAACCGAAGCATTAGTCAATACATTATGCTTGATGAGAGAGCCTGTAAGTTTGCTAACGATATTGCCACCACCTCTTCCTCAATGAAATGTATGCAGAGGAAGTTCTGCTCAAACCCTTGTGCAGGGCTGGTGCTGCACTCCATCATTTGTGACACTGTAAGAAAAACTTGCAGTGACTGACTGCCGACACTCTAAACTTTTTAGTGTGCATATTAGATTTTTCCTATAGCATACTGCAGTGAAATCCTCACTCAAGACCACTGAAACTGGCCTTGCATTTTAAACACCTGAGACCCTTAAATGTATATAAGAAACAGCAACAGGAACAGTACTTTTGGTCCCTTGTGCTATATCTACTTTCAGTAGGGTTATATAGCCTTAAGCAGCGGGACATGGCCTGAATCAGCATGCCAGATATGGTCCCACTAACTGGACCAAGATATCCTTACTTTTTACTGCAATCTGACAAAAAAGCTATCATGTTTGGCCCCACAATTGCTTGTTAAACCTGCATGTTAGTTTTCAATGAATCATGTGCAAGCATACCCAGGTTTCTTTGAATACCAATAACTTCAAAACACTCTCAGCTTTAAAAAATCACACACCTTTATTAACTAAAAATGAATGACCACATATTTTTCTACATTACAGTAAAACTTAGATTATCTGCTTTCCAATTGTTTGGAAAAAACAATAGTTTGACATCTAATTCACTGGGGTCCCTGAGTCTCTTTTAACTGAATGAGGCCCTGCATTCCTTGCACCCTTTGACCTTCCTGAGAGCCAATTTCCTGCACTGCTTTAATATATAGGTTCACTGGAAAATTTATTGCATGACTGTGTAAAATTTTTTCAAAAAAAGAAAATAGAGCAAGTTATAGTATTGAAATAACATCCAATAATCCAGTAAATCTGCGAGGGTAGCATCACCAAAATCTCAGGAGTGCTGCATTATAGGAGTTTACTGTATATTCCATCTACTTTATCCATACATCATCAGCAGAGTTACACAGGGAAGTTAAGTGTATTATTTCCAACTCATCGATATAGGTCATGAAAAACTGAAGCCCTGTAGGCAAAGCCAGTGCTATGCCAATTATAATCTTCCATCCTGTAAAATTACCTCTTTCTTCCAACTCTGTTTTCTGTCTGCTAAACGATCATCAATTCACACCAATAATAACTTACATTCTAATTTTAATTAATGACCATTTGTATAGCCACTTATTGAAGGCCTTTTGAATGTCCAGATTAACTGGTTTGCCCTTACTGTTTTACAATTTCAATAATTCTCTTTAGATTTGTTCAATGCAATGTCCATTTCATAAGTCCAGTCCTGTTATGATTTTCTAAGTGTATCATTACCCCTTCCTTAACAAAGGATTCCAGCATTTTCCTGACTAGAGGTTTCAGGCTAACAGCTAAGTAGTCAATTGTTTTCTCTCTTCCTTCTGTCCTAATTAGTAGAGTTACATTGCTACCTTCACATCCCTGGGAACGATTACTGAATCTATGGAATTGTGAAAGATGAACACATTGTATTCATCATCTTCATCATTACCTCATTCATATCCCTAGAATGAGGGACTCTGAAAGTTTATCAGCTATTGCTTTCATTAATTTCTCCAATATTGTATTTTTATTAACAATAATTACTTTGTTCCTTATTTATTCAGGACTATTTCCAAGAGGTTTTCTGTCTACTGTGAAGGTGAAAACAAAGTATTGATTAAATTTCTATGCCAATTCCTTATTCTCCAATATAATTTCCCCAACTCAATCCATAAGGGGCACACACTAATTTCACCTAATCTTCTCTTTTTTTAAGAAGGGAGACCAGATTCATAGGTATTATTCCAGATACAGGGTTCTATTTAATTGGAGCAAGGTACCTGTACTTTGGTATTCAAATGCAACTTGCAAAGAAGATCAGCATATTGATTGCCTTCCTAATTGCTTGCTGAACCTTTATATTAACTTGAGGTAATTCATGTACAAGCTGTCTTACCTTCTGCCATCACTGCTGGCCACTCATGATTTAGCAGGTGAAGATCATGTTCCTACTTGCAGTGAAGTTTCTGAATCATAGCTGGAAGTACTAAATTAGGTGATCTCTGTCCTGATCACCACTCTGTCCTTCTCTTCTGCTACTACAAGTTCAGCTTACATTTCTTGGCTGTCTGAAAGGAAAAGGACAAAAGGCAATAATATCAGAAACATAAGTTCATGATGCCAATATATTCAGTATATATCAACAATAATGTTGGTACTAAACGAAACAGACATATCCCCAAATTGGCCTGGAATACTGGGGTGAGAATACAGTCTGTGAAGATCTTCCAGATGGGAAACGGGCATTGGCTGGGCTCAATGGATTTCAAGAAAAATTCATAGTCATTTTCAATAGATAAACACATTCAGTCATTGATTCAAGCAACATACATCAAAGATGCTGGTGAACGCAGCAGGCCAAGCAGCACCTATAGGAAGAGGTGCAGTCGACGTTTCAGGCCGAGACCCTTCATCAGGACTAACTGAAGGAAGAGTGAGTAAGGGATTTGAAAGTTGGAGGGGGAGGGGGAGATGCAAAATGATAGGAGAAGACAGGAGGGGGAGGGATAGAGCCGAGAGCTGGACAGGTGATAGGCAAAAGGGGATACGAGAGGATCATGGGACAGGAGGCCTAGGGAGAAAGACGGGGGGGGGGTGACCCAGAGGATGGGCAAGAGGTATATTCAGAGGGACAGAGGGAGAAAAAGGAGAGTGAGAGAAAGAATGTGTGCATAAAAATGAGTAACAGATGGGGTACGAGGGGGAGGTGGGGCCTTAGTGGAAGTTAGAGAAGTCGATGTTCATGCCATCAGGTTGGAGGCTACCCAGACGGAATATAAGGTGTTGTTCCTCCAACCTGAGTGTGGCTTCATCTTTACAGTAGAGGAGGCCGTGGATAGACATGTCAGAATGGGAATGGGATGTGGAATTAAAGTGTGTGGCCACTGGGAGATCCTGCTTTCTCTGGCGGACAGAGCGTAGATGTTCAGCAAAGCGGTCTCCCAGTCTGTGTCGGGTCTCACCAATATATAAAAGGCCACATCGGGAGCACCGGACGCAGTATATCACCCCAGTCGACTCACAGGTGAAGTGACGCCTCACCTGGAAGGACTGTTTGGGGCCCTGAATGGTGGTAAGGGAGGAAGTATAAGGGCATGTGTAGCACTTGTTCCGCTTACACGGTTAAGTGCCAGGAGGGCGATCAGTGGGGAGGGATGGGGGGGACGAATGGACAAGGGAGTTGTGTAGGGAGCGATCCCTGCGGAATGCAGAGAGAGGCGGGGAGGGAAAGATGTGCTTAGTGGTGGGATCCCGTTGGAGGTGGCGGAAGTTACGGAGAATAATATGTTGGACCCGGAGGCTGGTGGGGTGGTAGGTGAGGACCAGGGGAACCCTATTCCTAGTGGGGTGGTGGGAGGATGGAGTGAGAGCAGATGTACGTGAAATGGGGGAGATGCGTTTAAGAGCAGAGTTGATAGTGGAGGAAGGGAAGCCCCTTTCTTTAAAAAAGGAAGACATCTCCCTCATCCTAGAATGAAAAGCCTCATCCTGAGAGCAGATGCGGCAGAGACAGAGGAATTGCGAGAAGGGGATGGCGTTCTTGCAAGAGACAGGGTGAGAAGAGGAATAGTCCAGATAGCTGTGAGAGTCAGTAGGTTTATAGTAGACATCAGTGGATAAGCTGTCTCCAGAGACAGAGACAGAAAGATCTAGAAAGGGGAGGGAGGTGTCGGAAATGGACCAGGTAAACTTGAGGGCAGGGTGAAAGTTGGAGGCAAAGTTAATAAAGTCAACGAGTTCTGCATGTGTGCAGGAAGCAGCGCCAATGCAGTCGTCGATGTAGCGAAGGAAAAGTGGGGGACAGATACCAGAATAGGCACGGAACATAGATTGTTCCACAAACCCAACAAAAAGGCAGGCATAGCTAGGACCCATACAGGTGCCCATAGCTACACCTTTAGTTTGGAGGAAATGGGAGGAGCCAAAGGAGAAATTATTAAGAGTAAGGATTAATTCCGCTAGACGGAGCAGAGTGGTGGTAGAGGGGAACTGATTAGGTCTGGAATCCAAAAAGAAGCGTAGAGCTTTGAGACCTTCCTGATGGGGGATGGAAGTATATAAGGACTGGACATCCATTGATTCACATTGATATACAGCAAGTTTACTGTACACATTTCAATGTGGCATTAAATGTTTTTAACTTATTACGTTAATTATAAGCTACCGTATTTATACATTTAATTGCAAAGAACTGGCATTTCATTTTATGCATTAGTACCAGCAATTAGTAATCTGTAGTCATGGGCCATACTGCCCTCTAGAGCACATTAGAAATAATTTACATTTTTCTAATTGAGTCATCATCAATTTTTAACAAACACACAAAAAATACAGGAAGATTTTGTTTTTACATACAAGGACATCCTATTATTGTTTAAAACCAAAGTTAATTTCCTTAGCTGTATCTTGTTTATTTTTGTCATTGTTTGATTCTGCATTAATTATTTCCAAAGTAAGATGATCTGTTTCTGTTTGTTCAGTCCTTGATCCAGCAGATTCAGAATGTATTGTGTACATTATACACAGAAAGGTAACTTCAGGTGAGTTCGAGATAAGCTCATGATAATTCTCCTTTTATAGTCAGGGTACATGGCACGCCAGCACTTCTTAATGGCCTTCAGTTTAAGAGACATGCACATAAAAAAAGTGAAAAATGAATATGTTGTGGAGGAGTTCGGCAAATCTCCCCTGATGAGATGAAGAATGGAATTACTTCTCTACTTGTAGCTAAGAGACCTTTTCCTGAAAACAGTGGGAAGAATGTCTGGAAGGAGAAGCCACAGTAGCAACTGCAGATGAACAAACCCATAAAATAGTGCAACAGATGAGACATAACTATTTTTTTCTTATAGAAACCTCAACTTCAATCAGCAGATATGTAAAACAAGTTGGCAGCCCAGTATGACCTGGGTTTATACTTACACACACCAAGGATTTCTTCTAATGAGGGAAGTACTAGTGCAAGATACTATATTGAAAAATGTACAATGCAATATATTCTCCTTTATAGACTTCAAGATCATTATTTCTAGAAGAGTTTATGGTAGCTTCATTTTCTTGTTCATTTCAAATTTTCAATCAGTAACCTAACTTATTCCTAGTCCAAAAAAGAGAGATGATGCACCTTATAGAAACATAGAAAATAAGTGCAGGAGTAGGCCATTCGGCCCTTCGAGACTGCACCGCCATTTATTATGATCATGGCTGATCATCCAACTCAGAACCCCGCCCCAGCCTTCCCTCCATACCCCCTGACCCCTGTAGCCACAAGGGCCATATCTAACTCCCTCTTAAACATAGCCAATGAACTGGCCTCAACAGTTTCCTGTGGCAGAGAATTCCACAGATTCACCACTCTCTGTGTGAAGAAGTTTTTCCTAATCTCGGTCCTAAAAGGCTTCCCCTCTATCCTCAAACTGTGACCCCTCGTTCTGGACTTCCCCAACATCGGGAACAATCTTCCTGCATCTAGCCTGTCCAATCCCTTTAGGATCTTATACGTTTCAATCAGATCCCCCCTCAATCTTCTAAATTCCAACGAGTACAAGCCCAGTTCATCCAGTCTTTCTTCATATGAAAGTCCTGCCATCCCAGGAATCAATCTGGTGAACCTTCTTTGTACTCCCTCTATGGCAAAGATGTCTTTCCTCAGGTTAGGGGACCAAAACTGCACACAATACTCCAGGTGTGGTCTCACCAAGGCCTTGTACAACTGCAGTAGTACCTCCCTGCTCCTGTACTCGAATCCTCTCGCTATAAATACCAGCATACCATTCGCCTTTTTCACTAAAACTAAAAAGCTAAAACTAGGTTTAGTTCTCTGTATTAAGAGTTCAACTGGCCCAATGTCACGTCTGATTTTCTATTCCTCTTTAACCTGAGTGGCACAATTAACAATAAACAATAGACAATAGGTGCAGGAGTAGGCCATTCGGCCCTTTGAGCCAGCACAACCATTCACTGTGATCATGGCTGATCATCCACAATCAGTACCCCGTTCCTGCCTTCTCCCCATATCCCTTGACTCCGCTATCATTAAGAGCTCTAACTAACTCTTTCTTGAAAGCATCCAGAGAATTGGCCTCGAATGCCTTCTGAGGCAGAGCATTCCACAGATCCACAACTCCCTGGGTGAAAAGGTTTTTCCTCAACTCCATTCTAAATGGCCGACCCCTTATTCTCAAATTGTGGCCGCTGGTTCTGGACTTCCCCAACATCGGAAACATGTTTCCTGCCTCTAGCGAGTCCAATCCTTTAATAATCTTATATGTTTCAATCAGATCCCCTCTCATCCTTCTAAATTCCAGTGTATACAACCCCAGTCACTCCAATCTTTCAACATATGACAGTCCCGCCATCCCGGGAATTAACCTCGTGAACCTCCGCTGCACTCCCTCAATAGCAAGAATGTCCTTCCTCAAATTTGGATACCAAAACTGTATACAATACCCCAGGTGTGGTCTCACCAGGGCCCTGTACAACTGCAGAAGGACCTCTTTGCTCCTATACTCAACTCCCCTTGTTATGAAGGCCAGCATGCCATTAACTTTCTTCACTGCCTATAGTTTCTTCCACCAAGTTAATTTGTTATTTTTTTGTTCTACTAAAATTAGTTAAATATTTGCATATACAATTATTTTTGGCCGATTGAAATGCCATTGTCTTTGTTCTCTGTTGTGCCAGTGCTGAGTTAGCATTTAAACCACATTCGAACTTCTGCTCTTTGTTGTAATGCATGATTGATAAACAGTTCTTCAATGAAGAGAGCAGGATTGCCTTAGATAGTTACTAACCTGACACAAATAATTTGAATGACATGATATTATCTCAAGGGGAAAACATAAAGGAGAGGTAGGAGAAGTGGCTAGGGACATTCTCAAGCAATGCAAAGAAACTGATGGTATTTCCATTAAGACCCTAGGAATTCTTTTTATGAAAGGATGGGAGTTAGCGATATATCAGTATTGTGAAGACATGTAGAGCTTTTCTGAAAATGTGATCAAGAACAACTGAAGTTCAAATGGTGCCAGAGCAGTGGGAGTGTCACAAGGGGGGCGTTGGAGGTGGACCCAAATGCAAGACACAGAAGTACTAGGAACAGGGCTAGACTAGAGTTAGAGATGTGACTGGATGCAGACAAGGAGCTGGGACAGGAACACAGACTTGGGCTAGGACTTTGGCTAGGCAAGCGGAACCAGGACAAGGAACTAGGAACTAGGAGCCTGGGCTAGGACTCCGAACCAGAAACTGGACAAGAACCCAGACTGGGGCTCGGATTCCAGAACTAGGCGAGGGCATGACGTGGCTACAGGACGAGAAGTGGCAACAGGACTGGACATGAGACTCCTGGTCAGGACGAGGGAACCCCAGCACTGGGCTGGGCAAGGTACTCCTGGGCTGGGTGAGGCACATGGATAGTATGAGAACACGAAGCCTTGACTTGGTCGAGGGAGAACAGGAACGCATAGCCTTGGTCAAGGGAAAACGGGAACGTGGAACACAGAGCCGGGACCCCTCCTTGGGAACAGGACTTGGGGTTGGGGCCCTACACAGAGTCAGGACCCCTCCTAGGGAGCAGGACATAGGGCCGGAACTCATACACAGAACACTGAGAGACAGATCTCCACTCAAGGTAGCGGCAAATGGCCGGACCTATCTAGCGAAGACATGGACACAGAGAGAGTTCCCAACTCAAGGTAGCGGCAAACACCCGGACCTATCTAGCAGAGGCGTGGACACAAAGACAGTTCCTTATCTAGACACAGCAAGGCCCTGATCTGGCCCTGGTGGTTGAACCTGATGGCGTTACAGGCAAGGACACAGGCGAAGGTAGCAGGTGAGGCTTCAGGCGAGGGCTAAAGAAGGAAGGTAAGGGAACAGTCCAGCAACTGAAGCTGAACCCAGGAGATGTTTATGTAGCCAGCCCAAAATGGGAATCATGTGCCTCAATTAAGGCACACAACAGGATAAGAGAAAACTGGAAAACCTGGAATAAGGAATGATGGACCGGACTGTGAACTGGAATGCGGACTTCATGGACGGGACCATGACAGGGAGATATTGAAGGAAGACATTGTGAAGAATATTGCCAAGAAGTTATGCTCAGAAGTTTGCAGGAATAGGACTTCAAGGTTTGGGGAAGAAATGTATTGCCTGAAACAAAGATGCTTGGTGGGAGAGAAGTCGGGAAGTCAAATGACAGCACAAAAAAATGTGCCATCTAGAGCAAAGAAGCTTGGTGGGAGAAAGGTTGGAAGTCATCTGACAGTACCAAAGCCAGGCTTCCCATGAGAGCAGAGAGTTGATCAACCCTAACCCTAGGTAAAAGTCAAAACCTGGGAAGAAGATCTGACTGATCAAAAGGTTAAAGGAACTGTCTTAGATATCTGTATACCATGATTGTATGAATACAAAAAAAATCATTTACTTGCAAAAAAAGACTACTAATTTTAATGCCATCTTTGTTCTCATAACATGCTTCTCATAATCCACAGTTTATTGGAATAATTTGTAGGTCCAAGAACATTCACCTAAGTACTATTAAAGACAAAAGAATAGTACTACTATGGATATAATGAAAAATTATCTTCTTGATTTATAAGTTCTATTGGCCGGGTATGTGCAGAAGTCTTGATCTCCAAATATGCAATTTTATATTCCACGGTTGCCATGGTTGCCTGATGTTTCTTCCTTGGCATCCTCTTCCAATGTAAACAGGAGAATAGCCATGTCGAAATCCATTAATCCATTAGCTGGCCTTCCCTTTTACTTAAATGAAAATAAAACTGTCTCAAGGAAAACATTTAAATTAAGTTAGAATGCTTGGCGAAAATTGTGTGAAATTGAGCAAATCATGAAGTAGGGCCTTTCTGATCATCATCCATGTTAATATGTCTGAGTTGCTTCCCCATATCTAATGATGTCAATGGCCACATAGCACTGGTTTCTGCACACACCAGCATAACTTGGAGCTCAACACTCCACATAGCAGCAAAGTCTCGAAAGAACTTAGAGCTCATTAGACTATGATCTTACAGTTTTTTTTGCGATTTAAATGGGGACTCTGCTAACATCAGGATTTCCCATAGAACTGATTGCTGTTTGCTGAACTTCTTTCAAAAGGCCAAAGAACATTCTATCGCTAATAAGAATAGCTTTTGCCAGAATTTAGTAGGGGAATTATTAACTTGATGGGGGCCTCAGTGATGACATGGCCTCAGAAAAGGTATAGCAGGCCATTCGAACAGGGTAATGGTCCTCAAAGCAGGAGCCAAGAATGTAGTCCCAGTGGTATCAAAGACACCAATATTATATGAAGAGTAATGTATTCATCTACAGGCTGTCACCACATAGATCAGTGAAATTCCATGATCTTCAGCCACATTCTCATGTGTTGACTACTCACTCCGTGGAAGACAAAGTGACAGTGACTCATGTTTCCTGGTCATTTGATGGTCACTGGTCATCAATAAATTTGCTGATGATACACCCATTGTTGGCAGAATCTCAAATGGTGATGAAAGGTTGAAGAGGTGTGAGATATACCAGCTAGTTGAGTGGTGTTGCAGCAGCAACCTTGCACACAATGTCAGTAAGACCAAGAAGTGTGGGTAAGACAAGGGAACACACACCAATCCTTATAGAGGGAGCAGAGATTCAGGGATTCATCTTCGAACCTGGATGAGTGCTCTGCAGTTGTTACTGACATCATTAAAAACTGTGCGGATGAGTCTGTGGCTACAAAGACTTATTGTACATTCCCAAACCAAAAGTCGTGGATGAACCAGGAGGAACATCGTCTGCTGAAGGCTAGATCTGTGGCATTCAAGGCCTGTACCGAGAAACCAGGCATGATTTGCGGAGGGCTATTTCAATGGTGAAGAGACAATTTCGAATAAGGTTGGAGACAACATTGGATGTACGACAACTCTGGCAGGGTTTGCAAGATATTACATCCTACAAAGCGAAACCCAATAGCATGAATGGCAGCGATGCTTCACTACCAGATGAACTCAACACCTTCTCTGCCCGCTTTGAAAGGGAAAAAAGGGAAAACAGCTGTGAAGATCCCTGCTGCACCTGATGACCCTATGATCTCTGTCACAGAGGCCGATGTTAGGCTGTCTTTAAAGAGAGTGAACCCTCGCAAGGCGGAAGGTCCCAATGGAGTACCTGGTAATGTTCTGAAAACCTGTGCCAACCAACTAGCGGGAGTATTCAAGGACATTTTCAACCTCTCACTGCTATGGGCGGAAGTTCCCACTTGCTTCAAAAAGGCAACAATTATACCAGCGCCTAAGAAGAATAATGTGAGCTGCCTTAATGACTATCACCCAGTAGCACTCACATCTAAATGATGAAATGCTTTGAGGTTGGTCATGACTAGACTGAACTCCTGCCTCAGCAAGGACCTGGACCCATTGCAATTTGCCTTTGCCACAATAGGTCAACAGCAGACACAATCTCAATGGCTCTTCACACAGCTTTAGACCACCTGGACAACACAAACACCTATGTCAGGATGTTGTTTATCGACTATAGCTCAGCATTTAATACCAACATTCCCACAATCCTGATTGTCAAGTTGGATTTCTTTTCCTTCTTTGAACATGTGCAGCTTCCCCACTTAAAAGGGATTGAATGTGTCTACCCGAAGGTTTTTTAACTGGATTCCACTCAATGACCAAACAACTTTTCCTTTTTCCTCCTTTTATTTTTCGCAAGAGCGGCAGTTTGATAATTCCATTAGTTCCTTCAACCATTAGCCATTAGCCATTAGCCATTAGTCATTAGACTTTAGTCATTAGTCATTAGACATTAGTAACTAGGTGAAAAAACTGGCTGCCTCTCTGGATTTTGTAGACAGATTTGACCTGCACAGTCTCCGCTCCCTAATAGATGGTTATGTTTTCAAACCAGGCGACCCTTCTGAAAGGTTCCCGAGCTTCTTCTTAAACCTCGCGCCATTTCCCAGAAGCGCCTGTGCATGATGATCCCCGTGACGTGAAGCTAGTGCTAACTCAAAACGCAGTGACAGCAGTGCTCTTTTCCGTGAAACAGTCTCTCAAGTTATTTAAAGTTCAGCATCTTACTGCAGATTCCAACGCCGCTCCTGGACTGCCGCTGTGATGCTGCCTGGTCCCCCCGATGTTCCGGGCAGAAGCAGTGCTCACGCAGCGGGTTCCATCCAGTCTATCAGCAGATTCTTGCTATTACTTTTAAATTTTATTTTCTTTTGCCTCTATGTCCCAATACTTTCTAGAAACTCTAGTTTGACTTGACACTGATTGAGGAGTTGCAGAACCTGGGCCTCTGTACCTCCCTCTGCAATTGTATCCTCAACTTCCTAACCAGAAGACCACAATCTGTGCGGATTGGTGATAACATCTCCTCCTCGCTGACGATCAACACTGGTGCACCTTGGGTATATGCTAAGTACACTGCTCTACTCTCTATATACCCATGACTGTGTGGCTAAGCATAGCTCAAATACCATCTATAAATTTGGTGATGATACAACCATTGTTAATAGAATCTCAGATGGTGATGAGAGGGCATACAGGAGCGAGATATGCCAACTAGTGGAGTGGTGTCGCAGTAACAACCTGGCATTCAACGTCAGTAAGATGAAAGAGCTGATTGTGAACTTCTGGAAGGGTAAGATGAAGGAACACATACCAATCTTCATAGAGAGATCAGGAGTGGAGAGAGTGAGCAGTTTCAAGTTCCTGGGTGTCAAGATCTCTGAGGATCTAACCTGGTCCCAACATATCGATGTAGTTATAAAGAAGGCAAGACAGCGACTGTACTTCATTAGGAGTTTGAAGAGATTTTGTACGTCAACAAGTACATTCAAAAACTTCTATAGATGTTGCGTGGAGAGCATTCTGACAGGCTGCATCACTTTCTGATATGGGGGAGGGGTGGGCTACTGCACAGGACCAAAAGAAGCTGCGGAGGGTGGTAAATTTAGTCAGCTCCAATTTATGTTTTTACACTAATTATTCAATTTAACTATTTGATATATGTATATCATCATCATCATCAGGTGCCATGCCCAGTTTGACCTTTGACTGCCATGGCCCGCACACTCCTGTTTCGGGTCAAGTGAATCAACTCATTGGTATTCATTTCCAGTTCTCTGGCTGCTGTTTCCATCATCATTTGTCTTTGCCTTCCTCTGCTTTCTTCCCTAAATATGTATATATTTCCTGTAATTCCCAGTTTTCCCCTATATTATCAGGTACTGCATTGTACTGCTGCCAGAAAGTTAACAAGTTTCACGACATATGTCGGTGGTATTAAATCTGATTCTGATTCTGATTCCACATGGCAGCAGATCTATGTCATATTTCTCAATTTGTGTTCTTTGCAGCAATGTCAAAATTACCGAGGTGTTCTACTCCTGAAGGAACAATTTTTATGTTTGGTTTTAGTGAAGAGAGATTGGCATCTAAGGCACTAGGTGTTCCTAACATTTCTAGTTTTCCATTGGGGAAATATTGTGGATCTTTTCATCAACAGGAAGTGTTTCCACTCCATTAACGTACAGTGGTTATGAATCATAAGGGAGTTTAATAACAGTGAATACGATGTTTCCCTGCACCATCCCAAGTTAGGAATCAGCTTCATGTGAGAGATTATACTCAGACATAGCTGGAATAAATAACAGCCATGGCAACGGTAAAATTACTTAATAATGTGTTCACTGCAATAAAATCATACTTTGCTTGCTTTTTAAGAGAAAAGTTTGATGCTGTCCATTGGCAACCAAGGTTTCCTTCATTTGAAAAGTGTGATATTAGTTCTCTTTCCCGCAAGCCGTCACAGGGCATACAATTGTGCCAGTGACTTCTATGCCACGGTGATACTGAAGAATGTTATGTATCCAAAATTGCGAGCATTTAAATATATTTTAATGACTGGTTATGTGAAATCAAATGATGAATGAACAGAAAGTTAAGTCTTTTGTCTATAAAGTTGCATATCTTGGCATGGTTCTCATTTGAAAATCTATATTCACAATCTATAATCCCTGTGCGGTTGCAATATTAGTGCTAGAAGGTTACTGCCATTTCCTTTGAACTCTACAAATGTCCTTTATCGAGCAGCCACAGAAGCTCCCGCCCTAGAAAATCTGGCTTCAGCCAGTTTTAGGTTCATGTAGGCCACTTGTAAACATTTAATTTGACTGATGTTGTGGTGGCCATTGGCATTCCAGCAGTGGCCAAGCGTAGTCTCTAATGTGAAGTTGATTCCTACCTTGGGATTTGTTTTGCTTGATTTTGGAGTGAGTTTGTGAGGGGTAGCAACAGTATTATTATTTGTACACTAAGCAACTACTCGGGGGCAGTGGTGGAAAAATCAGCCGGCCCTCAGTCCACATTCTTGTCACTTCAATATTCATACCCAGAACTGATCTGGAAGATCGAGTCAGGATCACAGCTCTCTGTTTCCCCCTCCTGAACCTCTTGAAGTGAAGTCCATGTGCTCCAAACTGGTCTCATCAGATACCACAGATCTCACAGAAATCAACAGGAAGTACGAGGCACTGGTTAAGGCAAAATGTCTGTATGAACGAGTGGTATGTTTGTTGTGTACAGTTCACTTTATCATATTTTGTGAGGTATTGAAACTCTCTGGGGCATTGATTCACTTCACTTCCTGAGACTACATGACCCATTCCCTGGCAGGCTTTTCTTCCAGTATTCCTTCTGGATCGTTTGGTTCTCCTCCATACCACCCCTCACCAGCTCTCCTCACTCCCCCACTCCACCTGATGAACAGAATCTCCCTCTTTCATTTGCTAGAACATTCAATCTCTCAGTGAAAGTGGAAACTGTGTCCCTCCATTTTGCAGCCTCTGACCCCTTCAGGGCATCTCCCGTGTGTCTACTGTCTTTCTGCCATGGAAGAGTGTCTGCGAGAGCTCCTGTGTTTCTCTGATGGTTGTGGAACAAGGCACCAGTAGCTGTGCTGAATTGATCATCATCCTTTCAATAACAATACAGGTCATATTTTCACAAACCTTCTGGGTACTTCAATATTACTTAGTGTCCTTCATTTGTGTTTTGTTTGAAGCAAACTCAAGAATATAATTACATAAGTGAAATCAGTTGTAGATCTGTAAATTATCAACATCGTCGTTATGTGTTGTATCGTATGAGGTAGGCCATCGTGGTCTTTCCATGACCATGATTGCTCTTGGCAAATTTTTCTACAGAAGGGTCAGTGACTTCTGCGCAGTGTCATTACTTGGTGCATGGCCCCAGCCATTATCAATACTCTTCAGAGTTTCCCTGCCTGGCATCAGTGGTCACATAACCAGGATTTGTGATATGCACCAGCAAGCTCATACAACCATCCAGCACCTGCTCCTATGGCTTTACGTGACCCTGATCAGGGTGCTAAGCAGGTGCTACACCTTGCCTAAGTGTAATCTGTGGGTAAGCGGAGGAAAGGAGAAAAGAGACATATCTCCATCCGCCCCACAACTTACTAAAACTGTTAGCAGCCAGCCACCTAATACTGGATGTAAAATAGAAGCACAAGTCATAGCACAATGACGGAGGCAGGCGTTTTGCTGGCTCACAGATCCAGTGACCAGATTTGATGCTGACTTCCAGTGTAATTAGTTGGAAGTTTACACATTCTCCTTTTCACTTTATGTGTTCTCTCCAGGTGCTCCCATTTCTTCCAAAGGTACGACTGTGTGAATTCAGTTGGTGAATGATTCTGACTCTGAGAAGAATTTGAAGAGTCACAACAGATACATTAAAAGCTGCAACAAGATATCACACAAAGCAAATTAAAAAGTCATGCTGATATATACATCATCTGCATCTCAGAGTTGGATGCTAATTTTGGACGAGGATTATATTTAATGGGGAAATGGTAGATAAAGGAAAGAATTTCATTAAAAACTAATTTGAATTTGTATGGTAATACAAAATGACCATCTTTGAGCAAAAGCACAACTGTCCAAAATGCATTTGATTGTTAAATGCACTTTAAAAAAATGTGGGATGATGTGGGAAATGTGGGAATCTGCGTTCACCAGCAACTTTGATGTATGTTGCTTGAATTTCCAGCATCTGCAGAATTCCTGTTGTTTGCGTTAAATTTATATGCATTGTTGGATATTTCTAAATTGTAAGTTTCATTGATTGCACGTAGGTTACTCGGTATTCTCTCTCTCTCAATAAGCCAGCTAATTCACTTATATAAGTCTACATATTATATATTGTCTACAAGAAGGGTCAGAGTCGTCTCTATTTCCTGAGGAGACTGAGGTCCTTTAACATCTGCCGGACGATGCTGAGGATGTTCTATGAGTCTGTGGTGGCCAGTGCTATCATGTTTGCTGTTGTGTGCTGGGGCAGCAGGCTGAGGGTAGCAGACACCAACAGAATCAACAAACTCATTCGTAAGGCCAGTGATGTTGTGGGGATGGAACTGGACTCTCTGACGGTGGTGTCTGAAAAGAGGATGCTGTCTAAGTTGCATGCCATCTTGGTCAATGTCTCCCATCCACTACATAATGTACTGGTTGGGCACAGGAGTACATTGAGCCAGAGACTCATTCCTCCGAGATGCAGCACAGAGAGTCATAGGAAGTCATTCTTGTCTGTGGCCATCAAACTTTACAACTCCTCCCTTGGAGGGTCAGACACCCTGAGCCGATAGGCTGGTCCTGGACTTATTTCATAATTTACTGGTATAATTTACATATTACTAGTTAAAATTATTTATTACTATTTTTCTATTACTATTCTATTACTATTTATTATTTCCATGACTATTACTATTTACTATTTACTAATAGTAGTATTACTATTAGTATTTCTATTACTATTTATTATTTATGGTGCAACTGTAATGAAAACCAATTTCCCCCGGGATCAATAAAGTATGACTATGACTATGACTAAAGGACTTCTAATTCCCTTAATTTTTCATGTAAGTGTGGTGATAGGCATTGAATAATGCTGAACTATATCAGAACCCTTGGAAATAGACATAACATTGTCATTATGATAATTGCTCAAATTATTCCATCCCCAGCTTTGACTTAGGTTGGCAATGAGAAGAAAATTTAAAATACACTTAGGCACATCCATGGTTAAGAACGATTTAGAGGGATATGGGTCAAGTCCTGGCAAATGAGACTAGCTTTGATGGCAACCTGGTCGACAGGGATGAGTTGTGCCAAAAGAGCCTGTTTCCATGTTACATTGTTCTATGACTCTATGGCTCCTCAAATGCCAATACTTGTCTCTTGAGCCAGATATAATGATTTTCAATTGAGAATCTGGATCTGGACCAGTCTGGTGATATTTGGAATGCAGTAGCATGAGTCTTGAAATGTCACAATTCTGTTACATGCTGAGTAAGTATGTTTTTCAGAGAGACCAGACTTCCAATGTGTAAAAACAGGGCATTGAGTATAGAAGTAGGGAAGTTATAGTATATAACATGTTGGTGAGGCCACACTTGGTGTAATATATAGATCTATTTCTTTTAGCACAATGGCTCCCCTTAGCACTAATAATTGACTGATAACATGCATGCACATTGATTTGTTGCTCTCTTAGCAAAGTGAATATACACATCTAAGACTGCATGCCTTTATTTACTTGAGTATGAACCAGAATGTCAGCAAATATCACCAACCGCACCAACAGTTACAAGTCAACAGAATTCGGAGGAAGGGAGAGAGACAGCGAGAGGAAAGGGAGAAATGAACCAGCATGGAGAATGCAATCACGGATGTTAGAAAAGGGCACATGAATAATAGTGCATAGTACACAGTGAGAACACACAACCATCAAAACTAAAGTAAAAATAATGTGACAATAGCCTTGGTCAGGAAAGTTGATGAATATGATAGTGCTAATAAGGTCTGGGAATTATATATTGAGAAGGTTGAACTGTATTGTAATGCTAACAATATGGATGAGGTAAAGCTTAATGGGCCCAAGAACATACAGTCTTTTACACAACTTAGTATCTCCTGAAAAGTCAGCAAGCAAGACATTCGACAAAATTGCTGCAATTTTGCAAAATCACTTGAGCCCAAAACTGCTAATAATAGCTGAGAAATTTAGATTTCACAAAAGGAACTAGTTAAAGGTTGAAAGCACTTCTGAATACATTGCAGAACTGTGCAAACTTTTCCAGTACTGTCACTTTAGAGATGGTCTTTCTGATGCATTAAGGGACAGACTTGTATGGGGCATACATCGTTGAACCATTCAAAAGAGGCTACTGTCATAAAGCGACCTAACCTTAGAGCAGGCATTGACCATCGCAATATCATCAGAGGCTGCAGCAAAGGATGCGGCAGAACAACAGAAAAAGAGTTTAGAACGTGAAACACACAAATTGTCCCTGAATTGTGCAAAAAGCTAAAAATGCTATCAGTGTGGCAAATCTTCCCATGGTGCAAATGACTGTTGGTTCAAAGAAGAAGTTTGCAGAAAATATCACAGACAAGGTCACACAGAGAGAGTGTGCAAGTCCGACAAAAAGCACAACCAAGGAGAAAAACCACACAGTGAAAAGTTTCAAAAGCAAAACTAAACAAATGCATAAAGTGACAGAATGTGAAACTGAATCAGATAACACAGATTCTGACAAAAGTAAACTGTCATGCCTAGAACTGTATAGCGTTACTGAAGCAGACTGCAAAATCATATGCACCTTAACAGATGTGTCCGGTGTAAAACTGAAACTGGAGCTGAATACAGGGTCAGCTTCGTCTATAATTCCAGAGGCTGACTACAACAGACTGTTTTCTAAGCTACCATTAGAAAAGACCTTGGTGATGCTAAACATCTATATAGGTGAAAAAGTGTCTCTGAAAGGTAAACTGAAAGTCAATGTGATATATGGAGGCCAAATACAGCAGTTAGAGCTTCATGTATTAAAAAGTGGAGGGCCCACACTTTTCGGATGTGAATGGTTGAGAAAAATCCAACTAGACTGGCACTCAATCAAAGCTCTCAGTGTGGCACCAACAGGCAACGGCAGTCCAAATGGTAGCACTAACCAGAGACTGGCACAGCTGCTTAATGCTAATGAGTAGGTGTTTGAGAAGGGTATCAGTAAACTCAAAGGCACGAAGGCCAGAATTTAACTGAATGAAACAGCAACATCAAGATTCCATGAAGTACATCCAGTGCCTTACGCACTACATCCTAAAATGGATGCTGAACATCAGAGCTTGGAGGCATCTGACATTCTCTCCAAGGTGAAATGGAGAAATTGGACTATGCACGTTTTCCTGGTGATCAAGAACAGGAAGGGCAGAGCTGTTCACATATGCGGGGATTTCAAAGCGAGCATCAACCCTGTGCTGCGTACTGTGCAGTATCCCCTGCCATGAATAAAAGACATTTTTGCACCTTTGTCTGACAGGGAGAAGTTTTCAAAGATTGACTTGTCACAAACCTATCTGCAAATGGAGATTGAGGAGTCAAGCAGGAAGTTTCTCACAATCAACACTGACAAGAGACTGTTCCAGTATAATCGTCTCGTCTTCGGCATCAGCTCCAGCAGTTCGGCAAGAGCAATGGACCAAGTGCTCCAAGATATCCCAGGAACACAATGTTACCTTGATGACATCATTTTGACTGGCAAGAATGATGAAGAGCACCTCCAGAAGCACGGTAAAGTGCTTACAGGCTGAATGAGAGAAATGTGAGTTTTTCAAGAATGAAATCTCATACTGTGGACATGTCATTGACCAGCATGGCTTAAGTAAGTCACAAGAGAAGACTGAAGCAGTGCTGCAGGCACCCAAACTGGAAAATGTGTCATGACTTAGGTCATACTTGGGCCTTGAAAATTACTACCACAGGTTTCTCCTAAATCTAGCTACACCCCTTGACACACAGTTACAGACAGGAGCAAAGTGGGAGTGGCCAGAAAGATGTGAAAGACAATTCAAGGAAACAAAGAGACTAATAACATCAGATGAATTGCTCACCCATCATGACCCATTTCTACCCATCAGACTGATGTGCGATGTGATCCCTTATGGCATTGGTGCCATTTTGTCACACACTATGAAAGATGAATCTAAATGCTTCAAGATCACTGACGAGCACTAAACACATGTATGCAGAGATCGACCGAGATACCCTTTGTCTAGTATGGGGAATAAAGAAGTTCCACCGCTCCGTCTACAAACAAATGTTTACTCTGGTGACAGACCGCCAGCTCCTTGTGTCAATCCCAGGAAGGAAACTCCAGTGATGTGTGCTACCCGGTTGCAACGTTGGGCATTTTTCCTAGGAGCCTGCTCTAATGACGTAGAGTTCAAGGGTATCAAACAACACAGCAATCCTGAGGCTTGTCACGTCTTCCACTTTGACAACTGAAGAAGAAAAGTCTTCATTCTGTGACCCAGCAGAGGTGTTCCACACAGCATTGGTGGACCAGTTGCCGGGAGCAAATTCTGAAATACAAAGAGAAACAAGGAATGACCCAACATTGTCAAAAGTCTATGACATTACCATACAAGGATGGCCAGCTCATGGCAACCCTATGCTTCCAGAGTTCTAAGAGAGATGAGAGCAACTGTCTGTATGTCAAGGAAAACTGACGTGTGGATCTCATGTTGTGGTTCCCCCTAAACTGCGCACCGGAGTGTTAGCGTATAGATAGATAGATATAGTTTATTAATCTCGAGGGAAATTTGGTTCGTTACAGCCACACCAACCAAGAATAGAGCGTAAATATAGCGATACAAGAAACCCCAACAATCAAACACTAAAAAGCAAACTATGCCAGATGGAAAATCTGCATGAAGGACACCTGGGTACAGTCAAGATGATGAGTCTCGCCTGGAGCGAAGTGTGGGGCTGGGAATGGATAGAAAGATTGAAGACTTGACCAGATGCTGTTCAAGGATGCCACAAAGTTCAAAATTCACCCCCACAGGCACCATTACACCTGTGGAAGTGGCTGTCTACACCATAGCAAAGATTGCTTATTGACTTTGATGGGCCATTCATGAACTCCATGTTTCTGATTGATGTGGATGCTCATTCTAAGTGGGCTGAAGTCATACCAATGAAGTCAAATGCATCAGAACAGTCTGTTTCTGCTTTGAGGACTATCTTCTCCAGAAATAGCTTAACAAATCAAATTGTGAGTGACAATGGACGACAATAGGTGTCAGAAGAGTTGAGACTATTCATGAAGAAAAACATTTTAAGTCATCTCTTCACCACCCAGCAACGAACGGGTTAGGTGAAAGTTTTATCCAAACCTCCAAGAAGTCCATTAAAACTATAGACAAGGAGGACATTTCTCAAAAACACAAGGTGGACAATTTCCTTTTTGTGTATTGGAACTCTGTTCATGCGATGACAAATCAAACATCTGCAGTGCTGTTCATGAGCAGGAATCTGAGATCTTGCATGGACCTCCTGAAACCTGATCTATGAAGGGAAGTTTAGAATAAATACTTCAGCCAGTTGCCAAGTAATTCAGCAAGGAACTTCAAGGTCGGACAGGACTTCCTAGCGAGTGATTACCAAGAAGACAAGGGAACACTCGGTAGGATAGCTACAGGAACTGGACTACTGATGTACACAGTGGATGTTGAAGATCATGCATGGAGACATCATGTGGAGCAAATACTGGATACTCTGCCAAAGAACACACCTGAGTCAAATGCATCTAACAAGACAGTCTCATTACAGTCACCGGACTTATCTCTCAGTGATGATCACGTCACTGACAGCAACGTGACACCTGCAACAGAGAAAGTTGTCTTTGACAAGACACCGGCCAAACCTGATGCCATTCCACAGATCTAAAGGTGTTATCCTGAAAGAAGCAGAGCGCTACCCAAAAGACTGATTCTTTAATATAGTGAAGTTAGTTATGGACTGTTATTGTGAAAGACTGTTTATTTGAATATGGTCTGTTAAAGGGAAATTGAATGTTTTGTGACATATACAGTTTTATGTTACATTAATCTGAAGGAGGAGGAAGTGTTGTGTACGGATCTATTTCTTTTAGCACAATGATTCCCCTTAGCCCTAATTATTGACTGATAACTTACCCATGCGCATTGATTTGTTGCTCTCTCTGCAAAGCAAATATACACATTAACTTCATCTCTGAGTGCATGCCTTTATTTATTTGATATGTAGTTCTACAGATGCAACACTTGGCGTATTGTGTATAATTTTCATCACCCTATTACAGGAAAGATTTTATTAAAACAAAAAGATTGCGGAAAAGAATTATCAGAATGCTGCCAGGACTTGGGGCCCTGAATTACAAGGAGAGGCTGCATACATTAGGACATGTTTTTCTCTGGAACGTAACAGATTGGAGGTTAAACTGATAAAGGTATTTAAGATCATGAGGGGTTTCAAAATGGTAGAAGCCCATCATCTTTCTCCCCCAAGAGAGGGTGCTTAAAAAAAAGAGTGCAAAGGGTTAAGATCAGAGGGAAGAGAATTAAAAGGGATGTCAGGGGGCAGCTTCTTTATGCTAAAGGTGGTGCCTCTTTGGACTGTGCTGCCAGAAATAGTGGGTGAGGCAATATTCACAACATTTAAAAGCCATCAAGGTAATTTCATGGATAGGAAAGGCTTAGAGGACTACTGGTAAACACAGGCAGGATGAACTAGCTCGCTGGGCAACACCGACAGCGTGAACATGTTGGGCCATACAGCTTGTTTCCTTGCTGTATGACTCCAGAACTCTAAAAATCTTGGTCCAAAATATACATTTCTAGTTCTAAGTCCTGAAGCATTTACTTTTCAATGACCGCTTTGTTAATTTTCTTTCCACTCACACCTCCACACATGATTGATGGTGAATATTGTGCCATATGAAAGATGTGCAATAAGAACACAACACTGATATTTGTATAACATCACATTTAAGAGTGAAAAGACAAGGTTATTGGCAAGAAATAAAAGAGGAAAAATGAGATAAAAGAGATCTCCAAAAAAACATTTTCTCGGCAATATAACTTTAGAAGATACCTCTAGAGGGCAAAGGGAAAAGTTTTTAAAATCTAAAATGGGGGAAAGGGAATAACAATAATGCTGAGTGAGATGAACATGGGGTGCAAATTACAATCCATAATCAAGAAGGATTTCATTGTTGGATTGTGATAAACATAAGGATCTGAAGAATAGGGAGATAAGAGAATGGGAATTATAGTTATGCAGGAAATTTAATCTAAAAATAGATATAATTAGTGCAGATCTTAGATAATGGATGAAAGCAATTGACTGGTAGGAGTTACCAGTGATGGAATCAACTTAAATTATGCAAACGCTGTCAAGAAAAAATATAAGCGGATTGTTTTCTTTTTGCTTAACTTTTGAGTTTCATTTCACCTGGGATTTAAGCAGAGTGATTTCTGAGCAGATCATAAACCATGGCTACTCTGAAGTTGTCTAGAGATTATGGAACCATCTAAGGCTAGATCATTTACAAATATTCTTCCAGATAGTATAAACATTCAAGGCTGGATCCAATTGCAAATTCTAGAACTATGCCAGTCCTCCTCCCTCCTCCAAAACTGCCTGTCTATTTTCAAGTGAGATGAGCTGAGAGATTGTGTGGAGAGAAATTCAAAGCAGTGGTTTATGAAGAGATCAGTAAAGAAATAGAAAGCCTCAAAAACTGGGCTATTGCTTTGCTTGGAAACAACATGAAAATTATTCAACTGGTGTTGAGAGACAAAATTGATAAAACTCTGAAGCTATGACTACTCATGAGTGCCAAAAGTATATAGTTATGTATAGTTATGAAAACGGCTGACAGAATAATTATAATTTGTCTGAGAAGTGAATACAGTTATAGATTTCTTGGCAAAGGAACTATAATCTATTATAGAAATTGAGAATGACCAAATTCATTGCCATCTAAGACAGAAGCCTGTGAGAAACAATTGTAAACACAAATCTGATGAAAAAAATAAATAATTGATTGGAACTGAGATTTGATCAAGTGAAAGAACATGTTGAAAGAACATGTTGTCTTCTGGAAAGAGAAGATCTGCAGCTCTTCAAGCACTTTATCCAGTAGATGGCGAGCTATCCCCCAATTCTGCTCAGTTTGCATTCAATTTGTGTAAATTATACCCTAGTTTCAATGTCACTTGGGACTTTCAAGATCAGCCTGAAAGACTTATTGAAAGTTGGTAGAATCAAAGCTTTGGAGAAGAAATTTGAGGCGTGAAGGTACATTCTGCCCACCTTTTAATGTTGAGTTCTGTTCTAATTTAAAAAATGAATCTCAACAACATTAAAATACTGTTTGAAAATAAATTAACCAAGCTTCCCAGCAAAACTCCTGGCACTTTAGTAGCAGCTGTGCAAGCTGTCTGTGAGACCTCACTGGATCAGTTAGGCGCTGTATTCATTAGGACACAAAGCAGTATTTAATATGAATATTTGGTAACTTGCCCTGGCTTTCCACCAGAGTATTCATAACAAAAGTCTAAACTCTGATAAAATGTTTTGCATTTGACAGGGACTTCAGTCTATTAGTATGCAGATGCAGACTGGTTACTTAGTACTATCAGAATGTTAACTACGTTAACAGAAATATATCATTAAAAGGAGACACTAGCTCATGTTTGTCTATCTTGTTTCTTCTTTGAGCTCTCAAGTAGAAAAAGCTAACTCAACTGCTCAGGGGTGTATAGCGTGTCTGAAAAACGAGGTTTGGTTTCTGTAAATTGAACTGTTTAATTTGCCTTAGTTTAAGCGGACCAAATCTTGGCATCTAAGATATCTTCGTACAGTAACCTATTAGATATATTTGTAATAGTGGGTGCGAGACATCTGACACCCTGCAATTGATGCTCCTTTGCCAAGTTTATGCAAGTCAGTTATCAACAACTTTCTGCATACTTTATTAATAACTCATTCCTGCAAAAGGCTTACCCGTATACAAATGTAGATATCCTCATTCAAGAGTGTGATAGGAATCATCTAATTTACTAGAGCATCAAACGCATTAACAAGTCAGGCAGCATCTATGGAAAGGAATAAACAGTTGACGTTTAGGACCAAGACCCTTCATCAGAACTGAAAAGCAAGGAGGAGAAGTCAGTATTAGAAGTTTGGGGGAGGGGAAGGAGTACACACTGGCAAGTGAGAGGTGAAACCAGGAGAGGGGGTAGGTAGGTGGGTAGGAGGAGCATTAAGAGAGGTAATAGGTAGGAAAGGTAATGGGCTGAAGAAGAAGAAGAGAGTGGACCATGGAAGAAAGGAGAGGCACAAGTGGGAGATGATGGGCAAGTGCAGGGAAGAGAAGGGGTAAAAGGAATCTAATTTATTATGCATTGTTATAGACTGTTAATTTAGCTTCAAGACTTTCAAGATTGTTTAATGTCATTTCCAGTACACAAGTGTAAAGAAGAATGAAATCATTGTTATGCCAGATCTGATCCAACACAAAAGAAGCACAATAATAATATAAAAACACAATAAATATTAATGCATAAGATAGTTTGCATACATAGATTGCTTGTAGATCCATAAAGCGACACTGGGCACAGGAGTGTCTGCACATAAGGTGTTTGACAGGAAATGATAAAGTAGTGGTGGTTGGGGCTGTGGAGGATTGAGTTAGTGGGTGAAGGCGTTGATCAGCCTTACAGCTTGGGAAAAGTAACTATTTCTGGGTCTGGTGGTCCTGGCATGGATGCTACACAGCCTCCACACTGATGGGAATGGGACCAACAGTCCGTGAGCAGGGTGGGTAGGATCCTTCAGGATGTTACTGGCCACTTTTCAGAATCTTTCTGTACATTGGGTGGCGGTGTGGAGATAAGTCTCTACCAAAGGAATGTAAGGCATTCCTTCCCTGTACTAGCCTGCAGGTCACCCTTGGGCAAGATGGAGCACCTGCTTAGCTCCCCAGTCAGGATCACATGAAGGCGTGGGAGCCGGTGGTGGATGCTGATATGAGTTGCTGTTGCATATCACAAGTCCTGGTTATCCAACCACTGATGCCAGGCAGACAATCTCTGAAAAGAAATAAGAATGGCTGGGGTCACCTGTCTTGTAAAGACACTACCTAGAAGAAGGCAATGGAAAACGACTTCTGTAGAAAAATTCACCGAGAACAATCATCGTCATGAAAGCATGATTGTCTATGACATACGACACGGAATATAATGATGATGAAGATTTCTGTATATACGTCCTTGGTGGCAGGTAGGAAAGTGTCAGTGATGCATGAGGCAGTTTTGACTACCCGTTGCAAAGACTTAGTGCTGCGATGCAGCATGTAACGATATTCACTACTGCACATCTGTAGAAATACATGAGTATAGGTGTGTATAGTCCAGCTCTCTTCAGTCTCCTCAGAAAGTGGAGGTATTGTGAGCTTTCCTGATTGTGTAGAGTATGTTCTGGGATCATGAGAAGTTATGTGAGATGTATACCCCTAGAGGTCTGAAACTGTAAACAGTTTCCACTGTTGTACTGCCAATGTAAAGAGGGGCGTGGGTGGTTCGAGTTCTCCTGCAGTCGATAAGCATCTCCTTTGTCTTGTTGACTTTGAGGAACAGGTTATTTGCTTAGCAGCAGGCTTCAAGCTCTTCCACGTCCTTTCTATAGGCTGTCACATTGTTGTTGGTGATGAGCTCCACCGTCAAGTCGTTTGGCAAACTTGACCATGTGATTATTTGGGTGCTTGACTAAGCAGTGTACAGAAATGGGCTCAGCACACTGGGGGCACCCGTGATGAGAATGATGGGGGGGGGGGACTTATGCATCCTGACTACCTGAGGTCTGTTGCTTAGGTAGTCCAACACCCAGTTGCACAATCGTGTATTTAGACCGAGGAGTAGGAGCTTATTCACCAAGGTCTGTGGGACAATAGTGTTGAATGCCAAACTGAAATCCAGAAGCAGCATTCTGACATAAGTGCCCTTGTTTTCTAGGTCTGTCAGGGCCAGGTGCACGACAGATGCTATGGCATCTGTTGTACAGCATTTCTGTCAGTAAGCATATTGGTGAGTGTCCAGTGTGGCAGGAATGGAGTTTGCGATATGTGCCATTACCGGCAGTTCAAAGCACTTCATAATAATTGGCATCAGTGCCACTGGGCAGTAGTCATTTAGTTCTGAATGCTTTCATTGGGCACTTTATCAGTAAATTTTTGAGGACTTATCACTTTTTTCCAAGATGTATTTGTCTACACAAATCTATGACTTGTTCTTGGCACTGGTGGGTATAATATGTATTAGAAACAGAGTTTTCGTTTCTTTTTTCTGAAACAGATTACATGCAGAAAGAGGAGGTGCAAAACTACAGCACCCACCTTTCACATTCCCATGCCTCGATCAAAAACATCTGCAATAATTCATTAATTTTCCAAAATTCCCCAGATTTGGGGAAGGTTCCATTAATTTGAAAATTAGGAGGATAGACACTGAACACAGGAAATTATAGGTCAATTAGCTCAACCTCTGTCACAGGGTAATGTTCAAAGCTATTATTAAGATTGCTTTATCAAGGTTTTTACAAATTTACAAAGGTTATAATTCAATACAGTTTATGAAAAGGAAATCAAAATTTACATTTTTTGTAGATCTTTGAACAGTAAAACATATTGTGGATAAATGGGAACCATCTAATGTACTATACTTTGATTTCCAAAAAGCATTTGGTAAAGTGCTTCATCAAAAAATATTGCAGCTAATGTATTGGTGCAAGCAGGAGATCGCTGTGCTGACATGAAAAAGAGAAAGGAAAAGAAATACATTTTACAATTTATGCAAATGACTTGAATAGGGGCACCTAATGTATCATTGCTGAAAACATGACAGGCAGAAAAGTAAATTGTGAAGAATACTGTATATAGACAGACTGTATGAGCAAAGATCTGGCAAATAAATATAGTGGAGGTAATGTGAAATTATCTGTTTTGCACAGAACTGAAATGCAGAAGGCAGTGGGTGTCTTAGGACCCGGTACGTATTAGAATACAGGTATAGCATGTAATTAGGCAAGTGAAAATAATGCTACTCTTTATTGCTAAAGCAACCAAATACAAAAATAGGGAATTACTGGAGCTAAATGGGGCATTGATGAGACTACATCCGGAGTAGAATATTGACTATTGGTTTCCTCATTTAGGAAATAAGGTAAATACATTGGATGCAGTTCAGGGAAGGTTTACAAGCCCAATTCCTGTTACTGATACTTTGCCTTATAGAAAAAGATTGGACAAGTTAGACTTATAGTTGTTGTAATTTAGAAAAAAAAAGAGAAGTGACTTGATTGCAATGTATACGACAGCTGGATGTGGGGAGACTATCAAATTATTGGCTTACTGTTAAAAAGTAAGAAAAGCCCATTTAAGACAGATAAGGCAAAGTAGTTTTCTCTGAGGGACATGGATCTTGGGAAGGATTTTCCTCAAAGGACTGCAGAAGTAGCAACTTTAAATATTTTTTAAGGTAGAGGCAAATATACTCTGTGGCCACTTTATTAGGAACACTTGTACACCTGTTCAATAATGCATATATCTAGTCAGCCAATCATGCGGCAGCAACTCATTGCATAAAAGCATGCAGACATGGTCAAGAGGTTCAATTGTTGCTCAGACCAAAAATTAGAATGGGCAAGAAATGTGAACTAAGGGACTTTGACCATGGAATTATTGTTGGTGCCAGAGCGGATGGTTCAACTACCTGAGAAACTGCTGATCTCCTGAGATTTTCACACACAAGTCTCCAGAGTTTACAGAGCACGGTGCATAAATAATTTTAAAAAATAACAGCAGTTCTGTGGGCAAAAACACCTTGTGAGAGAGGTCAGAGGTGAATGGCCAGACTGGTTCAAGCTGACAGGAAGGCGACAGCAACTCACATGACCAGATGTTACAACAGTGCAGTGTGCAGAAGAGCATCTCTGGATGCACGACATATCAAGCCTAGTGGATGGGCTAGAGTAGCAGAAGGCCACAAGCATACAGAAACACACACAGTGGCCACTTTATTAACAGGAGGTACCTAATAAAATGGCCACAAAGTATATATTCTTGATCAACAGTGGGGTGAAGGTATGCTTGGGATAGGTTAGGGCTACAATCAGCCACAGGCCTACTGGACATCAAGCAGTCTCAGGAAGTTGAGTGTTTGTACTTTGTGGTGCACCTATCTGATGGCTTCAGAGGCAAAGTGGTGCAGCAGTTTGTACAGTTACCTCACAGGTCCAGGGGCTCTGCTTTGACCCTGTCTAGCTTGCAGAACAGAATTTGCACATTCTCTCGGTGACTGTGCATGTTCTTTCTTAAGCTTCAGTTTCCTCCCACAAAACCAAAATGTTCTTGTAAGTTAAATTGTCACTGCAAAATTTCAAATGGCAGAAAGAATCGCAAAAGAGTTGGTAAGCATGTGAGAGGAAATAACTGGCACTGATACAGGGAAACAATGAAGGAGAGAATAGAGCTAATGACTAACAGACAATAATTGGACCACTATTACTACCACTTCCAACAGTTGCAGAGGTATTGCAGCCCACTCTCCTGTAAAGTCGCATTCACTTTGACTTTAGCAAAGTATTGTAAAGCATGAAGATATTGTGCATTATTCAGTTTGACTCCGGTTACAACATTTGGGGGCTCATCTCGGATACATTTGTACCTACTGTGTGGCCAGTGACTTCAGAAGTCTAAGGGAGGGTGTATTTTTAAGAGTAGGACCCTTACATGGATCTGTTGACATCATGTATATGGGATCACTGAGTATCAAAGGAGATGGCGGAGAGCTGAACTGGTAGACATAAAAAATGTTTTGAGGTGTGTGTGTATGTGTGTGCGTGCGTGCGCACGCATGCGTTATGTAAGGGACCAGCTATCAGACAGCACTGGATAGTTGTCGAGACAGAGACAGGGCCACCAGTTACAAAAGGTGATTACTGACCATTCGGGATGCAAGGGGATATGTTTATACTCACTTGATGGGCAATGGATTGAGTGTAGTGTGGCTGAATAGAACACTTGTGTAGTGTGGGAGATTACATTCAGGATGCAGAGGGTGCGTGTACACTCATTCGAGGAATTGTTTGTGTGTGTCTGACTGTGTGTGGGAAAACCTGAGATTCAAAGCCTGAGACAGGTGATAGTGCAGAAATATTTAACTTTTTATGTAAGAGGGATACAGCAACATTATGGGCTTAATTGTGAAAAGGAGAGAACTCACTACGTGTATGTTGAGAAGGTTGCACAGGGAATGGACAAAGCTGAGTGGGTGAAGACCTGGAGTCCACAGAAATATTGGCAGTGGTGGAAAAGCCAAAGAGGAAGGGGAGATAAATCTGCATATCTTGTATTTGCGAGAGAGAACAAACTGTCTGGAAACGCATAATCGAAAAGAAGGAAAGTGATGAATACAGAGAACAGCAAGACAGTGTACAAGCAGATTGAAGGATCAGCCAGAAAACTTATAGAGAGATGGGCAGAACAATTAGAACAATACAAGAATGAATTAGTCAGGGATCTGGGAAGACTGAGAGTTAAATTGGATAAGGCGCAGCAGCCATTCCCATGGAGTAAGCACCAAAGGTGATGAAGGAGGTCAGGAAGCACTGAACCAGGGGGTTGACAAATGGGAAAGTACCCACAAGCAGGAGAGGTTATATGCAGTACTACCTATTGGAATGGCGCCTATAGAGACCAGGCAACGACGGATGAACACAACAGCATTGCAGGGGAGCTGGCAATGTAATTTGTTAGTGGACACAGAAGCATCAATATTGATACAGTAACTGACCTACCCTTACCAACAACTGGAAGATCTGTTCAGTGACTTATGATTGGGGGAAATTGAGGCAACAGAAAGCAGCAATGATAAATTCCAAAATTCCTCCTGCAAGCTAGTGCAGGCGATTCACACCAGACAGGACAAGAAAGACATTTTTAAAGAACCATTTCAAGACAATGACATTAATTCTCCACAAAGTTACGCCCTGTAATATTCAACCCATTGTATACTTCTATTCAACATTTTATATGTAATACCCATTTCTGGTAAAGACGTTGGGAGATCTGTTCCCACTTGACACAGACAGCAGGTGGGCTTTTGGAGTGGTACATGTGTTGGCATGGGCATGGAGGGGGTTCACATCCTTAACATACAGGTATTCAGCACAGGTACCCAATACAGGAACTGCAGAGGTAGCAGTGAGTAAATTAAAGGCTCACCAGAGAGTGGAAAGTAAGGAGCAGAAAGGGACTGAGAGGGCAGACCTCAGGGCAAAAAGAGCAGAAGACCGGCCAACAGAAATTGCAAGTCAATCCAGTAAAACTATGGGGATGTAGAGGAAAGGAAGAGGAAAGAAGGAGCAAAGGAGGGACCAGATGGATGCATGGGGAAGGAGTAACTGCAGCCCCAGCATGTATTAGGCAGATATTGTTAAAGTTATATCATGGGGTGATGCATCAGGGTAGGCACAATATGGTTACAACCCTCCAGCGGTGTTGGTGGTGGTCAGGGATGGGCAGGGACGTTGAGAAATTTTGCCCAACATATACCATTTGCAGCCAATATAACCCCACTGGAGGAATAAAGGTTTGTCTAGCTGTTAAAGAATTTACACTGATTTATTGCATTTTAATGTAAAAGAATTTTGTCACCAATTTATTGTGAGAGACTTTACTCTGTGAGGGAACAGAAATAATGACATAGACCTCGGTATAAGGTTAAATCTTTAATATGTGATCATGGGGAGCCATTGCCTTACAACTCTGCCGATGTCAGGTTACATCTTAAATTTATACAGTACATTTTGGGCAGCAGCCAACAACGAAACATACTTGGACAGCAATTTCAAGAAGCACTTGTTAGGTATCAGCAAGTCTACCAATGTTTCCGCGCGATAAACAAAATTAGACTTCACATCTACAGTCAGTTTCTCTACTAGCTAGACAATCTCAGGCAAAGGTTAACAATACCTCATCACCGGTATGACCTATTGCTAGTCACTGTTAGCTCGCACAAGCAAGGCAGCATCTGCATCCTACCCTGTCACCCTTATGACCCAAGTCTTGCGCAATACTTAGCTCGTCAAGCTTGACAACAACATTTAATTCAAAATTTAATTTTCCTCTTAAATTTCTCCCACAGTAGCAAACCAGCTACAGCCAAGGGAGCCCTGGGAAAATATCCAAATGGACTTCATGGGGCCCCTGTGAAAAAGCAGGGGGGTAAAGCTACTGTCTGGTAATTGTGGGTGGAGGCTTTCCCAACGAGAGATTGTACCACCAGCACAACGGCACAACTCAAGAAAACCTCCCCACATGGAGAACCTGAGCCCAGGTAGACTCGCATCAGGGAGCACATTTCACAAGGAAAGTGGTGAAGGAAATGTAGAAGCTGCTAGGGATTTGACAAGGATTCCATAGACCCTCCCACCCTCAAAGCTCAGGATGAACCAAACAAGCAAAACTGCCTCAGCTAAAGCTATAACAGAGATGAGAAGAACATGGTTTGGTGTATTGCCAGGAATCCTGATGAGATTGCGAGTGATCCCAAATCAAATGATAGGTCTGAGCCCCTACGAATTACTGATGGGGCGAGCAATGTGACTCCTTTATGGGGTGATTACAGGGTTGCTGTGAACCGGGAACTTATAGGGATAAAATGACCCAATGTGTAAATGATCACTGTAACAATCTTAGAGTATTGAAGCAACATATTACTGATCAGAGAGAGCCAGAGGGAGAGAAGATAATTTCTCCCACAGCCAGGAGACCAAGTCATGGTAAGAGAGCTGCCTGAAAAGGTAGTGTTCACTGTCAGATGGCTAGGAGCACAGGTGCTGCTCCTGACACATGACTCTTATGTTTGTGTACAAATCCAGTGAGGCAGCTAGTGGAAACACCAGATTCAGCTTAAAGCTTATGATTCACCTTCTTGTCACCCTCGCAGACAGAACAAGGGATCAAGCCCACCCACTAGGCCAGCAAACAAAAAGATAGTCTGGGAGGGGGGAGCCACTGAAGTTCTTTCAGATATTAGAACAGAGAACCCGAAAATCTTCTGTGGATCAATCAAAGGGACTGAGAGACTTGTCACAGATTATTCTGACAATCCACTGTCATGGCATGGAATGTGAACTGTTGCCTGTGAAACTGAAACACCATACTGTGCTCCTGTTAACAGAGTAACTACTGACAGCCACTCCTGATAGTTTTAGCTATCAGAGATCGAAGAGGAAAAGAGGATGTGAGCAAATTTCTGGAACGTTTCATTGCCATCTCTGAGCAAACTTGCAGATAGCCAAACAGAGATGTTAGATAGTGTAGATGGGGGTACACAGAAGAACGTGATAGCTTAATAATTGGAAAGGCATCTGAAGTGAAGGATTTTTTCATTGCCCCACATAAGTGAATCCTCCTTAATGTTTGGCCTTCCTGAAACAGAAATCTGTCCAGGGACCAAGAGGGGGATATGTTAGGAAGTATTCTGGAGTTAGGTGGATATAACAGAAATTAATTCAAACAAGAACAAATCTTCAGTTCTTATTGCAAATGTAAATAAATTCAGGAAGCTTGCAATTAGAGAAGACTAATTGCATGCTTCCTGAATTGTAAATTGCAAGCAGTAAACTGAAGTTAAAAGCCCATTTAGCCTAGACTAAGGTTTGCAAAATGGTGACCTTGAGAATTTGCATATGCAAGAGTCAAACATTGAGACAATGGGGTTGTGTTAATTGTCCTGCATCAACTATAGGTTTAAGTAAATTGCACCGTTGTAAATGTAAATACTTTCAATGAGGTGTCCCAGCCAAGGTATTTCAACATTCAGAGGTGTCTCCCACTGCAGATATGCAGTTCTGAGCAGCATTGTCAGGAAAGCGATGTCATTTTAACTGAAACTGTATTGAATCACCTACTGTTACCTTTAATCTTAAAGGTATAAAAAATGTGATGTATTTTGAGTTTGCAAGCCTCTACCAAGAGTGTCTCCAGAATGATGCCTACTTGTTGTGATGAATAAAACTTCTATATCACCAGCTCTAATGTCTCTCCAGTGACTTTAGTCATAGTCACAACACCGTGTCCCTCTTCCAATCTCTGTCTCTGATTATTCTACACCCTCTATCTTTCAGAACATGGGTGTGAGTTTCAATCCTGATGATAGGTCCCTGCCTAAAACGTCAACTGTTTATCTCCCTCCATAACTGCTGCCTGACTCTAGCATTTTTGTGTGAAGCTGTTGAGGGAAGTTATTCCAGAGTTGCCGGTACCTCTATCAGTGATGGCAAGGAGAAAATCCAGAATGATCACAGGGCTGGAAATGGAAGAATGCAATGATTACAGAGTGGAAGGAGGATGGGAGGGCTGTGCTATGAATATATTTGAAAGTAAGGCTGGGAATTTAAAATAGGTGCATTGCTGAAGTCGAAGGTCAGCAAGAACGAGATCAATTCTGGTGTCATTATCTAAGGAGTCTCCTCCCATGGAATTTTTCTCCAGGTCATTTGGTTTCCTCCCACATTCCATAGACATAGCGGCTAGGCTAATTGGTCGTTGTAAATTATCCTGTGCTTAAGTTAGGGTTAATCGGGCTTGTAGGTTGTTACTGGGGTGGCATGGCCCAAGGGCCAGAAGAGCTTAGGCGACGGTTAAAAAAAGATGAGCTGTAAATAGTGGAGGTGGTTAACAATATAAAGATGAACATCTCCAGATGTGCATTAGCAGAGATAGGAGTCAGACACACATATCAATGTCCAGGTAGTTTGCAACAAATCCAGTCTGGTTTAACCATAGAAACAAAGGACAGAAGTGCAACACAAACAAAATACCAGAAGAGCTCAACCAGTCAAGTAGCACCTGTGGAAGGAGCAAGCACTTATTATTCTGGATCAGTGACCCTTACTCCAAATCTAGTTGCTGCTTAGGTGGTTGACTTCTTATAGCATTTCTGTTATTTCAGATTCCAGCATCTGTACCTTTATTTGTTTTGCAAGGAGAGAGATGGAATGCATGACTATAAAAATTTAAAGATTTTAGAGGGGAGCGAAAGATATAAATATGGAAGACATTCTGATCATTGGAGGGAAATTCTCCTGAATCATCAGTGGACATCCAAGAAGCAGCATGACTAATTAGAAGCAATTGAGTTTTTGGGAAAAATGTGCTTAGAAATTTATCTCTGGTCAATAATATTGAATGCACTATATACAAGTGCCAGTTAGTTACAGGATTAATTTGGAATGTGATGCATATTCACTATTGAGAGGCCTTTCTTTTTGCCCAGCTCACCTTCCTAAATGCAGTAGCAGTAGGTTTACTCTAGCAATGATGGAACAAGTGCAGAGGAAAGACAGACTCCCAAGTAGAGACTTGTGCAGATGAATGGCTTCAAGGAGGAAGGACCCATACTTCCGTGGGAAAGCCCACTCGTTCAAGATGGATTTCACATGACATTCAAAAGGTGGTGAGGACTTTCATGCAGACCACGGGCCAGCGTGTGAGTTACAGACAAATTCAAGATTTGAGGTTCACCGTGCATATGTGACTGTTTAAGTATAATAGGTCTTTTTTGTTTTTTTCTTTCTTTCCTTTGGTAACTGTTTGCTTAAGTTAACATTCTTATATATACTTATTAATATATATATACTTGTATGCAGTGTACGATCTGTTATTTCTTGCCGATGGGCAATTGCCAGAGGCAGTATTTCACACAGCATTCACACAAACTAGGGTTTGGGTGGGCAAGACATCCCAACCTCACCGAGTTGGGAGGACCAAAGTCATATACACCCTAGCTGTTTGAAGCCTGAAAATGCTGGATTTCTTGCCACAGAATCCAGTGACTGTTGGCAAGGTGCTAACAAGCCAGATTTCCAGAGACGTTTGGTAAAAGGGGGTTTTATAAAGATCAAAGTGTTGAGTTTGGATAAGTTAAACTTCAAATCAGTATTCTTCTTAGCTGCTTTTCATAGATAGAAATCCTTTGTGAGCTTTAAATGTGTTTTAAGAATGTTGTTTGGATTTAAACATGTATCACTGAAAATAAATGAACTGTGTTTTAAACTACTTTGTTTGCTGGAAGTATCTTCTCCTTGGTAGGGAGAGAGGACCCACAGCTCAAATAGTAGGTCTTGGCAGCTAAACTAGCCATGGAGAATAAACAGGGAAGTGAACGAGTCTTTGAAGATTGGGTAGTTGCAGTATAATATCCCTTTAGGGAGGGTACCCGTGGCTACTTATATCAGATAGGGCTTATGCTCTTCATTTTAGTTTAAAATTTCACTGTCAGCAAACCCAATACCATCACAGTAGGCAGTAATACTTAATACTTCTCATTATTTTCCTCCTGACTGGCTCCCTTTTTCCTGTGGTAGTTCAACAGGAAGAAAGGAAGTAAGTTCTAAGAGTATAGAATATAGATAGATCAGAATCAGAATCAGGTTCAGCATCACTGGCATATGTCATGAAATTTGCTGCTTTGTGGCAGCAGTGCACTGCAATACATTAAACAAAATCTGTAAATTACAATAAGAAATATATATATTACCTTAAATTGGTAGTGCAAAAAGAGAGCAAAAAGTATTGACACAAACACGAGAAAATCTGCAGATGCTGGAAATTCAAGCAACACACACAAAATGCTGGTGGAATGCAGCAGGCCAGGCAGCATCTATAGGAAGAAGATCAGTCAACGTTTCGGGTCAAGACCCTTCGTCAGGACTAATGGAAAAAAGATAGTAAGAGATTTGAAAGTGGGAGTGGGAGGGGGGAGAGGAGACCCAAAATAATAGGAGAAGACAGGAGGGGGAGAGATGAAGCTAAGAGCTAGGAAGTTGATTGGCAAAAGGGATACAAGGCTGGAGAAGGGGGAGTATCATAGGACGGAAGGCCTTGGAAGAAAGATAGGGGGAGGGGAGCACCGGAGGAAGATGGAGAACAGACAAGGAGTTATTGTGAGAGGGAAAGAGAGAGAAGAGGGAAAAAATTATAAATTAAAAATTTAAAAACATTGAAGTAATTTGCATGTGTTCATTGTTCAGAAATCTGATGATGGAGAAGAAGCAGCGATTCCTTAAACATTGAATGTGTGCGTTCAGGCTCCTGTACTTCTTCCCTGATATAATAATGAGAAGAGGGCATGTCCTGGGTGATTCGTGTCCTTACTGATGGATGCTGCCTTTTTGAGATATCACCTATAGATGATGTTCTCAATGCTGGGGAGGTTAGTGCCAATGATGGAGCTGGCTGAATTTGCAATCTTCTGTAGCTTTTTCCAGTCCTGTGCAATGGCCCCTCCATACCAGGTGGTGATGGAACCAGTTAGAATGTTTGCCACAGTACATCTGAAGAAATCTGGTAGAGCCTTTGGTGACGTACCAAACCTCCTCAAACTCCTAATGAAATACAGCTGCTCTTGTGTCTTCTTTGTAATTGTATCCATATGTTGGACGCAGGATAGATCTTCAGAGATGTTGACACCCAGGAACTTGAAACTGGTGAACAGGCCTAGGCCACAACATACTGATTTCTTTTGTCTACCTTAGTTGCAGGTCAAGTAATCTCTCTTTAATACATTCAGGACGCTTAAATTGTGGGCTTATTGTTATGTTCCGCTTTGCAGTGGCTTTGCTACTATGTTTGTAATTGTCAGACACTGTCTCAGCAGGCTTTTTATTTACCAAGTGCTATAAAAGCCTACATAAAGAATCCAGTGCAATAATCTGACTGAGAACATAATGATCCAAACACTTTACTTGTTACCTGGTGTTCACTCAGACTGTTATTGCAGTCTTCAGATAGTGTTTTAAGCCTACACTCTAATGTTGAGCCTATTCAGCACGTTCTTCATGCTAACACAGGATTTGTCCAATGAATTCTTCAGTGAATATGTAAATGACCTGATACACAATATTCTTGAGGATTCCAGTCTGCTAGTTTGACAGGCACAACTTAGGGCTTATCAACAAAATGTATCTGCAACTGAAGGAACTTCAGGGCCAAGATGCATAAAAACAAGAAAGGTCAGGATGAAAAATAGTTTCTCCCCCCCCTCCCCGCCCCCCAGGCCAGCAGACCATAAGACCATATGATATAGGAGCAGAATTAGGCTATTTGGTCCATCATGTCTGCACCGCCATTTCATCATGGCTGATCCAATTTTCCTCTCAGCTCCAATCTCCTGTGTTCTTACCGTATCCCTTCATGCCCTGACCAATCAAGAATCCATCTACTTCTGCCTTAAATATACGCAATGACTTGGCCTTCACAGCTGCCTGTGGCAAAGAATTCCACAGATTTACCACTCTCTGGATAAAGAAATTCCTCCACATTTCTGTTCTAAAAGGACACCTCTCTATTCTGAGGCTGTGTCCTCTGGTCTTAGAGACTTCTGCCATAGGAAACATCCTCTCCACATCCATTCTATCAAGGCCTTTCACCATTCGATAGGTTTCAATAAGGTCACCCCTCATTCTTCTGAATTCTAGTGAATACAGGCTCAGAGCCATCAAACACCCTTCATATGACATGCCGTTCAATCCTGGAATCATTTTTGTGAATCTCCTTTCAACCCTCTTCAGTTCCAGTATATCCTTTGTGAGATAAATGGGATAAACCTGCTCACAATACTCTAAGTGAGGCCTCACCAGTGCTTTATAAAGTCTCAACATTACATCGTTGCTTTTATATTCTAGTCCTCTTGAAATGAATGTGAATATTGAATTTGCCTTCCTCACCACTGGCTCAACCTGTAAGTTAACCTTCAGGGAATCATGCACAAGGACTCTCAAGTCCCTTTGCACCTCATTTTTTAAAATTTTTTTCCTCCATTTAGAAAATAGTCAACCTTTTCATTTCTTCCACCAAAGTGCATGACCATACACTTCCCAACATTGCATTTCATCTGCCACTTCTTTGTCCATTCTCCTAATCTGTCCAAATAATTCTGTAGCCTCTTTAATTCCTCAAAACTACCTGCTCCTCCACTTATCTTTCATATTATCAGCAAACTTTGCAACAAAGCCATCAATTCCATCATCTAAATGATCGGCATATAACATAAAAGGAAATGGTCTCAACACAGACCCCAGTGGAACACCACAAGTCACTGGCAGCCAACCAGAAAAGGCTCCCTTTATTCCCACTCTTTGCCCTGTGCCAATCAGCCATAGCTTTATCCAAGCTACAATATTTCCTGTATACCATGGGCTCATAGCTTGTTAAGCAGCCTCAAGTGTGGCACCTTGTCAAAGGCCTTCTTAAATTCCAAGTACACAACACCAAGCGATTCTCCATTGTCTGTCCGACTTGTTACTTTTTCAAAGAATTCCAACAGAATTGTCAGACAAGATTTTCCTTTGAGAAAATTATGCTGACTACGGCCTATATTATTATGTGTCTTCTAGTACATTGAGACCTCATCCTTAATAATCAGTTTTAACATCTTCCCAATCATTGAGGTCAAACTAGCTGGCCTATAGTTTCCTTTCTTCTGCCTCTCTACCTTTTGAAGTATGGAGTGACATTTGCAATTTTCCCAGTCTTTCAGAACCATTCCAGAATCTAATGATTCTTGAAAGATCATTACTAATGCCTCCATCATCTCTTCAGACACCTCTTCCAGAACTCTGTGGTGCACATCATCTGGTCCAGGTGACTTATCTACCTTCAGACCTTCCAGTTCCCAAGAATCTTCTCCCTGGTTATGGTAACTTTATGCCCCCTGACACCTGGAACTTCCACCATACTGCTAGTGTCTTCCACAGTGAAGATTGATGCAAAATACTTATTCAGTTCATTGACCATTTTGTTGGCCCCTGTAATTAATAATAATAATAATATTAATCCCAATGGGAAATTCTTTCATTATGGCAGCAACATTTAAAAACATACTTAGCAGTGTGTAGACTTAACTAATAATAAAGTACAGAAGGATAATATTTATCTCAGTCCCCTCAGAAGGTCTTGAAGTCGGGTATGGTAGCACTATGATCTGGGAAGTGTACATGTAGCCAGGTCTCACTTAAGTGCAAAAACACTGCACTCCTGGTATTCCCTCTGGGCCTGAATCAGTGCACCAAGCTCATCCATCTTATTTCCTGAGGACCTCACATTTCCCATGATGATCATGGGGACAGAAGGTTTATATTTCCTCCTCTTAGCCTTATCCTTCACTCTGACCTTGCAGCCTCGGCACCGCCTTCCAAGCTCCCATGGGATCTCGGACCATACTCTGGCAGTAGCAGCAGTTTGCATAGCTCAATCAGCTGGTCTTTGGAATAAACACAACCTTTGCTCAATCTTCGCTCCAAACACAAGCTAGCCATCTCAAATAAATTACTACCTCTCCAGCATAATTTTCCAGTGGTCCGATATCCACACTCACTTCTCTTTCACATTTTATTTAGCTGAGGAAACTTTTGGTCTTTTACTTTTAGCTAGCTTACTTTCATATTCCATGTTTACCTCTTAATGGCTTTTTTAGTTATCTTCTGTTGGTTTTTAAAAGTTTTCCAATCCTCTAACTTTCCACTAATTTTTGCTTTATTATATGCCATCTCTTTGGCTTTTATATTGGCTTTGACTTCTCTTGTTGGCCATGCTTGGTCATGTTTCCTTTTAAAATAGGCTTCTGAACTCCCAGTCACATCATATTTGAAGTTGCACTGCTTAAGACGTTCCACACCTTACAACGTTTAATATTAATGTACTTCAGTTTGTTATTTATGTGTGATTCATCTGTAGATTTTATCTTACCTTCATAAGTTATCCTGTGTTATGTGTACTACTGTGCTTTACGCCCTGGTTCGAAGAAACATTGTCTCATTTCTCTATACATTACACGGTTATTTTCATTACATACATGTATAGTGTTCAATGACAATAAACTTGATTTGACTCGACTTTCAGATTTCAGAAATCTACAACATCAGCTTAACTTTATTCAGTCTATTCCCAGTTGACTCAGATCCTGTTGCCATAGTCGATCATCAGGGTAACCACGATTTGGAATTGAAGTAATTGAGAATGCTAAAATGGAGAGCTATTTAAACCATCTGATTCATTTAAATTTATGTGAGGGTTGCCTTTTAAAGATAAGTAGTGTTACTTGATAACACCAAAAGAATAGTTAATTTTAGCTTTGAGTTTATATCCTATGATTGCAGAGGCTCACAGATAAAGTTTACTAATGCATTCATTAGATCTTGTTTATAGCATAGAAATGTAGCCATACAACACTCATTTTTTTTTCTGTCAAAAAAGAGCTTTCTGGACTTTCAAGGTGGTAGGGATGTAATATGGATTCTTTTAAAGTCAGAGATGCCTGGCCTACTGCAGTGTAAATGCTAAAAAAGAACATGCAATTAATGCATCAAACATCTTTTTGATGCCAGTAGATCACTAGCTTTATAAATATTCTCACCTGAGAAATGGAAGTTGGGCGATGTCCCTCGTAAATTCTTGAATGCAATCCCATTTTTAAAGACCACAGTTTATTGCCAAACACTGATTTTCAACTCTCCCCCATACTCTCACTGCATGATATCAACTCTCGCTCTTTCCCTGACAGATGCAATTTGTCACCTCTTCCCCTTCACGGCCCCCACTGATCAACTTCACTACAAGACCCTGATCACTGCAATTTCCTGTCCCAATGTCCTCTTTTCCAGCCTCTCCCTTTAAATTACTTTAATTGTAAAGCTAGCAATTCCCAAACTTCCACCATCTTCTGCAAGTGAACTGGTTCACTGGAGTCCATAGTGGGCTCTTGCCAAGCCTGCTTATTCTCAAAGTGACTGTGCCTGAATTTCTAAGCCAACACATTAACCATTGAACATCAATTTTGAAAAATGGCTTTATTATGAAGTTCTAAACATCCCACATTATATGAAGGAGACACATACTCTCAGTGGCCACTTTATAAGGTACTTTCTATACCTAATACAGTGGCCACTGAGTGTATGTTCATGGTCTTCTGCTGCTGTAACCCATCCTCACCAAGGTTCAATATACTGTACATTCAGAGATGCATTTCTTCATGCCACTGTTGTAATGTATGTTTTTTTTGAGGTACTGTCAGCTTCCTGTCAGCTTAAACCAGTCTGTCCCTTCTTCTCTGACCTCTCTCAATAACAAGGCATTTTCACCCACAGAACTGCCACTCACTGGATGTTCTTTTTGTTTATTGCACCATTCTCTGTTAACTTTAGAGACTGTTATGCATAAAAATCCCAGACCAACAGTTTCTGAGATACTCAAACTACCTTATCTGACACCAACAGTCATTGCACAGTCAAAATCACTTAGATAACATTTCTTTCCCACTCTGATATTTGATCTGAACAGGAACTGAATCTCTTAACCTTGACTGCATGCTTTAATGCATTGAGTTGGGGCCGTTTGACTATTATGTCCCTCTGCACAATTTCTGAGTTTCCTAGCTCCACATTTAGTGATATAGAAGCTTTGTTCCAGAGATTTTCAAATGGAATTGGTAAATATTATATTCTAGATTTTGGCAATATTTCATATGATTTTATTATTTTAAGTTATCGGAAAATATTTGTTCTGTATTTCTTTAAACTTTTTGCTAAAGTGCTGCTATCACCTCATTGGAACTATGTTGACAGAAGTGATAGACCAAAATGACAAGGCGTCAATAGTCTGAAACACATTGCACGTTATGGAAGGACATGGGCAATACAAGTTGTCTTTGTGGGAAATTATAAAGTTAGTGGAAAAGTACTACAGTATTGTCAACTTAGGAACCGAACAGCTACGGCCTTCCTAGAATCGATAACACAGGTGTCAGCAGCCACTAACTTCTCCTCTTTCATTTCTCACTGATTAATGTTCAGGCATTCCTAGTTTGTGCTGTGCTTTCCTGCAATTGTATCACAGTGTGATGGACATGTGGTGGAAGGTAAAGTTGCTAATGATAAAGAAAAACTTCTTTGAAAACACTGAGGCAACAGGGAAATATAGGAATAAATTAATGAAGAATAAGATTAATGTGGAATCCACTGAATTCAGGCAAAGGCATCATAATCCATGGGTTGCTTTGCTTCAAGTGCCTTAAACCTATTCCCACACACTAGCTCAGATGCAGTTCATCAGGGTTGATCAACCTTAACAAGGGTGCAGAACCAGATAATTCACAGACCATGAGCAAGCTAGAAGGATGGAGACTGGATAAGTATAAACTGCCTTTCCTGCTCTGTTTGAATAGCTTTGACCTGTGACCTCAACTCATTGAACAGAGAACACCTGAGTAATCATCTGGACAAGTAAATGCTTATACTAATATCATTATCTGAGAATATGCGCCAATTGTAAAAATGTTCCTTGGATCAATAAGTTCTAATTGTGGAATTGATTTTTTTGTTCAAGACATCAGTATATAGAAGCTTCAAATAATCAGCACTAAGAATTAGCAACTAATGACATTTCATTTGTATTCCAGACTCCATATCACGCTGGTGTCTGTCATATCTTTCAAAATCTGATAGTTACCAATAAATTAGTCATCTGATTGATCTTTAGAAACCCAGATCTAGGGTGCAGTTTGAAGGCAACAGAGGAGATTGACCAGTTTCCTTTGAGGATATTTTCCATTCGTTCTCCTCAGAGCATCACATCTGCGAAAGAATCCAGAGATCTTTCAGGCATTGCAACCATGAAAGGAGAAAACAGCTGAAATAAAGCAAAAGCCACTTCAGCCAGTTCACTGATTCCCTGTCTCAATACTGGCCTGAGGTGCCGTCCAGTTAAAAGCAGAAGCATCTTTACGAACACAGCCATTCAAATAATATTAATCTCTTCCACAACAACCTAGAGGTCCAAATTAAAAAAAAATAATGCATTATGACAACACTTAGTTTGTTCTTGCTCCAATTTACAGGATTCATTGCATGGTGAAGAATGTCATTTCTCTATTCATGGACTAGAAACATTTTTTCCTCAAGAGTTGATGAGATTATCCATAGGATTTCATGAAGCTGTTTGGGTAATACTTATTGCATTCAGAACCATGGAAAATGTATTGAAGTTGTACAACTGGATATCTTTATCAACTATAATACCATGGTGACAAAAGTAATAAATCCCCTTGCTCTCTTACAATGTTGTGCAGTACCTTAAAAGATTGGCACATCATCGTGGGTAGTAGAGTCCATACTGTGCTGTGCTATTCTATGTTGTACGTGCCAATCAGCTCCCACTGCTACTAGTGATGTCCCTACCAGTTATTTGGGCTGGTGACTTACTACTGCATCACTGATGTGGCTGGACAATCCAGAGGTGCTGACACAAGAATGGATAACATCTCCAGATCCTGATGGAAATGGTTAAAGATGCAAAGTTGTGAAATACTTTCAGTACCTCTGCAGGTGGAGCACAGCTGCAACACATTCAGTACAGACTTGGATAGATTTCCTCTTCATGTTAAAGGGAAACATGGTCGGATCCACCAACATCATGCCAGTACTTTCTTCTGACCACTGCCTCCTTTGAGCCTCCTGTTACCAACAGGAGAACCAGAAAGCAAGCGCGGGAGGTGTAGAAGCTGAACATCAGTGTGCTGACGACACAAAACTTTGAGGAACTGAAGATGGATTACACAGGATGGAAAATTATGAAGCTCTTTACTGAAACTCACTCATTGGATAAGGTAGGCTGGTTTCCAGTACCTCATCGCCAGATGCACAGCGATGCTCCTAGGTATAGCCAAGGTTGCTTTTCACAGGTCTAAGCAGCAGCAGTTGAGGGTTCTGCCTTAGCTGATTGCCTGTCCATCTTCTAGGGTTACATCTGTGCCCGCATGTCCCTGGAGGAGCATGCAATATTCATGGGTACAATTGAGGATTTGCAGAACTGGATAGCACCACAGGAGCTCGTGTGTATTCTGAATAGCAATGACTATTTTATAATTTGAAACTGTAGATTGTGTATTTCATGCAGTACTTTATTATGGCAATAATATGATCTTGTAATCACTTTATAAACTACCTTTGGAAAAGGAAAAATAGAGAGGGCCATACAAGTGGCATGGTGCAATGGTTTCTTTTAAAAGATTTTTGCTATTGAACGTAGTGAATATGAATGTAAAAGCTTTGGACTGTTTATTCATGATAAAAATATATACAAAAGTTTATCTTCGAACAAAAGTACTTCTTTGACCAACTTTGATCATCTTTCCTAATATTGATTGGATAACAAATTCAACTTGATACTCATTCATGAGAATTGCCTTGTAGAAATTATAACAGGAACTACATGAATAAATGGTTACTGATAGGTAAATTCTTTCTATGGATTTTAAAGATAATCAAAATAGGTAAATTCTTTGGTAATCTTCTCCTGTAGTGGGGGCTACAGGTACTCTTAAGCAAATTTTACCAATGATTTACCCATGCTTTCTTAAATCTGTTTTTAAATAAACATGGTTGTTCAACATAGTTGAAGCATCACAGTTGTATTTTGATAATTCTTCACCTGCAATGATATGCCATGAATATGGACAGTTTCAGTAATAAGATCACTTGTTTTAAAATGGTTAATTGTTTTGAGGCCTATAGGTTACATCTTCTAAGTTTTCATGTCAGAATTCCATCAATAAGCTGGACCAATTACTTGTAAATGCAAAGTTCGATAATTTGGTGCAGTGTTTGAGGATGTAACTAGTAGAGTGGATAGGGGAGAACCAGTGGATGTGGTATATTTGGATTTTCAAAAGGCTTTTGACAAGGTCCCACACAGGAGATTAGTGTGGAAACTTAAAGCACACGGTATTGGGGGGTAAGGTATTGGTGTGGGTGGAGAATTGGTTAGCAGACAGGAAGCAAAGAGTGGGAATAAACGGGACCTTTTCAGAATGGCAGGCAGTGACTAGTGGGGTACTGCAAGGCTCAGTGCTGGGACCCCAGTTGTTTACAATATATATTAATGACTTGGATGAGGGAATTAAATGCAGCATCTCCAAGTTTGCGGATGACACGAAGCTGGGTGGCAGTGTTAGCAGTGAGGAGCATGCTAAGAGGATGCAGGGTGACTTGGATAGGTTGGGTGAGTGGGCAAACTCATGGCAGATGCAATTTAATGTGGATAAATGTGAAGTTATCCACTTTGGTGGCAAAAATAGGAAAACAGATTATTATCTGAATGGTGGCCGATTAGGAAAAGGGGAGGTGCAACGAGACCTGGGTGTCATTATACACCAGTCATTGAAAGTGGGCATGCAGGTACAGCAGGCGGTGAAAAAGGCGAATGGTATGCTGGCATTTATAGCGAGAGGATTCGAGTACAGGAGCAGGGAGGTACTACTGCAGTTGTACAAGGCCTTGGTGAGACCACATCTGGAGTATTGTGTGCAGTTTTGGTCCCCTAATCTGAGGAAAGACATCTTTGCCATAGAGGGAGTACAAAGAAGGTTCACCAGATTGATTCCTGGGATGGCAGGACTTTCATATGAAGAAAGACTGGATGAACTGGGCTTGTACTCGTTGGAATTTAGAAGATTGAGGGGGGATCTGATTGAAACGTATAAGATCCTAAAGGGATTGGACAGGCTAGATGCAGGAAGATTGTTCCCAATGTTGGGGAAGTCCAGAACGAGGGGTCACAGTTTGAGGATAGAGGGGAAGCCTTTTAGGACCGAGATTAGGAAAAACTTCTTCACACAGAGAGTGGTGAATCTGTGGAATTCTCTGCCACAGGAAACTGTTGAGGCCAGTTCATTGGCTATGTTTAAGAGGGAGTTAGATATGGCCCTTGTGGCTACGGGGGTCAGGGGGTATGGAGGGAAGGCTGGGGTGTGGTTCTGAGTTGGATGATCAGCCATGATCATAATAAATGGCGGTGCAGGCTCGAAGGGCCGAATGGCCTACTCCTGCACCTATTTTCTATGTTTCTATGTTTCTATGTTTCATTTTTGAAAAGATGTAGTACTCAAATTTTATGGTATTCAGTCAAGGCAGTGGAAGAAAAGGCCAGAAGTGAGTTCTTTCTAAAGGAAGGAAGGTCACTGAATTTACTTTCCAAAACAGAATTGGAGCAACATTCAAGCTGTGAATGTCTGAGATTAAAAATCAACAAGATGGAGCTACTAAAAAGTAAGTCAACTGGTGCTTTCTGAAAAAGGGCAGTATAATGATTTTAAAAAGCACATTTTATAAAGAGTGCCAGTGCAACAGAATTGCACTGTGCTACAAAAATGAAGAGAAGGTTACTGGAATAAAAGAAAGGTTATTTAAAGAAAAAGAGCAACATCACAGGAACAATTTAAATAAAATTTAACTCAGCAATGGACTATAGTAAAGGAGATTTTACGGTTTTGAGATTCAGCAAACTTGACTCTCTAGAATGCAGGTACAGCACCTTGAAGCAGATGAAGGTCAGCCATCACCAGAATAGAGAGCACAGGGAGATCAAGGCAGATTAGAGTGTCGTGACCCAAGAAAGGAAAGTGAACCAGTGTTCAGCCCTACTACTCTGCGCCAGCTAAGATCTCATCCTGAGCCCATACACTCAGCCTGTGTTTGACCCAAATCCCTATGGTTTCGCAACAATCTTCGGGCAGGAGGTGCAGCAGTCTTGGGTCCCAAACCACCAGGTTCAGGAATAGTTGTTGCCTACAACCATCAGGCTGCTGGATCGGCATGTGGATAGTTTCACTCACTTCGATGCTGAACTGACTCCAGAGCCTATTGGCTCACTTTAGGGAACTCTGCAGCTCACATTCTATGTATTATTTATTTACGTTTTTACCATTTGTCCTCATTTGCACATTGGATATTTGTCAGTCTTTTGTTGTGTGCAATTTTTCAAGGATTCTTTTGTACTTCTTTATTTTCCTTAGGGTGCCTGCAACAAAATGAATCCCAATGTTGTATATGTTTTACATACAGTCCTGTGCGCAAGTCTTTGGCACATATATATAGCTACAGAGTCTAAGACTTGCAAACTTTGTTGTAAGTTTATATGTTGCACTGTATTGCTGCCACCAGAAAAGATCATAGCATATATGACTGATAATAAACCTGATTCTGATGTGGGTCTCTATTGTGGATTGAGAGTGGGAAAGGGAAGAGAGAAGGGAGGGCAAACAACAGGAATTCTGCAGATGCTGGAAATTCAAGCAACACACATCAAAGTTGCTGGTGAATGCAGCAGGCCAGGCAGCATCTCTAGGAGGAGGTACAGTCGACGTTTCAGGCCAAGACCCTTTGTCAGACCTCCTACTAACTCTTCCTTCAGTTAGTCCTGACGAAGGGACTCGGCCTGAAACGTCGACTGTACCTCTTCCTAGAGATGCTGCCTGGCCTGCTGCGTTTTCCAGCAACTTTGATATGTGTTGCAGAGAAGGGAGGGAGTGGGAGGCACCAGAGAGAGAGATTCTGTAATAATCAATAAACCAATCATCTGGAATCTAATGACCTTGCCTGGTATCTCATGGCTGGATGTGTCTACACCTGCACCGACCCCACCCCCCGAACTCGTCTGCCATCTATCCCACCACCCTCAATCCCCCCACACACCCCCGCGGCCCTCCACCTTCACCCTCATCATTCCCAACATAGTTTGCTCCCACCAGATTTACAAACTCACTCTCCACTCCGTGTTGACAAGAACATTACTGATTTAGGCATCCTAGTTAAATATGTGTGCCTAAGATTTTGCACAGTACTGTACTTTAATAATAAATTTACTTTGAACTTTGAGGAAGACTCAGAAACTGAACCTGTGTTTTCTTTAGTTTCAAACTAGCATGTTTCGGGCTGAGGAAGAGCAGTAAACAGTTTTGTCATATTAAAAGTACAAGGGGTGATTGATAAGTTTGTGGCCTAAGGTAGAAGGAGATGAGTTATACAGGTCTCGTTACATGCACATGCAGGTCAACTCTTTGAATGATTATGCAGAAAGTTTGAAGTTAATAACTCATCAGTTAATAACTCATCAGGGGTGATTGATACGTTCATGGCCTAAGGTAGAAGGAGATGAGTTAGTGAAGGATAGTGAAGGACACTAGCGGGAAGGATGGCAGAGCAGCAGTGGCTGGAGTTTATGCGAGAAGTGAGGAAGGTGAAAGACAGATATATTCCAAAAAAGAAGAAATTTTCGAATGGAAAAATGATGAAACCGTGGCTGACGAGAGAAGTCAAAGCCAAACTTAAAGCAAAGGAGAGGGCATAAAAGGAAGCAAAAGTTAGTGGGAAGACAGAGGATTGGGAAGTTTTTAAAAGTTTACAAAAGGAAACTAAGAAGGTCATTAAGAGGGAAAAGATGAACTATGAAAGGAAGCTAGCAAGTAATATCAAAGAGGATAATAAAAGCTTTTACAAGTTTATAAAGAGTAGATATAGGACCGATAGAAAATGATGCTGGAGAAATTGTAATGGGAGATAAGGAGATGGCGGAGGAACTGAACGAGTATTTTGCATCAGTCTTCACTGAGGAAGACATCAGCAGTATACCGGCCACTCAAGGGTGGCGGGGAAGAGAAGTGTGTGCAGTCACAATTACGACAGAGAAGGTACTCGGGAAGCTGAATAGTCTAAAGGTAGATAAATCTCCCAGAGCCGATGGAATGCACCCTCGTGTTCTGAAGGAAGTAGCTGTGGAGATTGCAGAGGCATTAGCGATGATCTTTCAAAAGTCAATAGATCCTGGCATGGTTCCGGAGGACTGGAAGACTGCAAATGTCACTCCGCTATTTAAGAAGGGTGCAAGGAAGCAAAAAGGAAATTATAGACCTGTTAGCTTGACATCGGAGGTTGGGAAGTTGTTAGAATCGATAATCAAGGATGAGGTTACGGAGTACCTGGAGGCATATGACAAGGTAGGCAGAACTCAGCATGGTTTCCTTAAAGGAAAATACTGCCTGACAAACCTATTGCAATTTTTTGAGGAAATTACAGGTAGGCTAGACAAGGGAGATGCAGTGGATGTTGTATATTTGGATTTTCAGAAGGCCTTTGACAAGGTGCCGCACAGGAGGCTGCTAAACAAGATAAGAGCCCATGGAATTACGGGAAAGTTACATACGTGGAAAGAGCGTTGGCTGATTGGCAGGAAACAGAGAGTGGGAATAAAGGGATCCTATTCTGGTTGGCTGCCGGTTGCCAGTGATGTTCCACAGGAGTCTGTGTTGGAGCCGCTTCTTTTTACATTGTACATCAACGATTTGGATTATGGAATAGATGGCTTTGTGGCTAAGTTTGCTAATGATACAAAGATAGGTGGAGGGGCTGGTAGTGCTGAGGAAACAGAGAGTCTGCAGAGAGACTTGGATACATTGGGAGAATGGGCAAAGAAGTAGCAAATAAAATACAATGTTGGAAAGTGTACGGTTATGCACTTTGGTAGAAGAAATAAATGGGCAGACTATTATTTAAATAGGGAGAGAATTCAAAGTTCTGAGATGCAACGGGACTTGGGAGTCCTCGTACAGGATACCCTTAAGGTTAACCTCCAGGTTCAGTCGGTGGTGAAGAAGGCGAATGCAATCTTGGCATTCATTTCTAGATGAATAGAGTATAGGAGCAGGGATGTGATGTTGAGGCTCTATAAGGCACTGGTAAGACCTCACTTGGAGTACTGTGTGCAGTTTTGGGCTCCTTATTTAAGAAAGGATGTGCTGACATTGGAGAGGGTTTGGAGAAGATTCACTAGAATGATTCCAGGAATGAGAGGGTTAAGATGTGAAGAACGTTTGACCGCTCTTGGACTGTACTCCTTGGAGTTTAGAAAAATGAGGGGGGACCTCATAGAAACATTTTGAATGTTGAAAGGCATGGACAGAGTGGATGTGGCAAAATTGTTTCCCATGGTGGGGGAGTCTAGTACAAGAGGGCATGACTTAAGGATTGAAGGGTGCCCACTCAGAATAGGGATGCGAAGAAATTTTTTTAGCTAGAGGGTGGTGAATCTATGGAATTTGTTGCCACGGGCGGCATTGGAGGTTCAGAATAGGGATGCGAAGAAATTTTTTTAGCTAGAGGGTGGTGAATCTATGGAATTTGTTGCCACGGGCGGCATTGGAGCTCAAGTCATTGGGTGTATTTAAGGCAGAGTTTGATAGGTATCTGAGTAGCCAGGGCATCAAAGGTTATGGTGAGGAGGCGGGGGAGTGGGACTAAATGGGAGAATGGATCAGCTCATGATAAAATGGCGGAGCAGAGTCGATGGGCCAAATGGCCGACTTCTGCTCCTTTGTCTTATGTCTTATGTCTTATGATGCATAGGTTACAATAGGATTCAGACAAGATGTACAGTTAGGTGGAGTATTGGCAGATGGAGTTCAATCCAGAAAAATGAGAGTGGGCTGGTGTTATTCTCTTTGGAACCACAGACAATGAGAGGTTATTTAACAGAAGCATATAATATTATGAGAATCATAGACAGAGTGGACAGCCAACACTTTTTCCCCAGGGTGGAAATGGCTAATACAAGAGGATATAATTTTAAGGTGATTGGAGAAAAGTATAGGGGGAATGCCAGAGGCAGGCTTTTTACACAGAACATAGTGGGTGCCTGGAATGCGTGGTAGAGGCTGATGCAGCAGAGGTAATTGAGGGACTTTTAGATTGGCACATGAATGTAAGAAAAATGGAGGAATACGGGCTATGTAGGAAGGAAAATTTGGATTGACCATCGAGTAGATTTTATTTAGTTCCGCATAGCATCATGGGCTGAAAAGCCGATAATGTGGTGTACTTCTTTTAATGTTTTATGTTCTACCAGAAGCAACTGACAAAGATTGAGAGAGAAGTTTGTGAAACCAAAGAATATGAATGTTTTGCCGAGGTCAACACAACTGGAAACAACTTTTTGTTGTCTGCTTTGTTTAGATGGTGGGGGGAGTACTCTGCCTGAACAGATCTGAACTTGTTCCTGTCTGCATATGGCAACCAGCCTGAGGCTACATAGGGGAGTGTACTGTGTTGCCCATTGGCAAGCACTTCTTCATGAGCAGGGGAATAAGCGTCATGGAAAGGAGCAAGTGATTCCAGCGGATTTAACATCATTGCTTCGCTGTGTCCCTTTAGAATATGCAAATAATACAATTCACATGAGAATCGTAGGGACGTTACATGTGCAAGCTGAATCTGCTTCATCTAAGACAATAATGCACAAAGAACTGCAGCCAAGGTCATCTGGCTGTACAACTCCCTCTTTGGCTATGAAAGGGATGATTATACTAAGCTTTTATGGCACTGATTCATTCCAGGCAGAAACTCTAATAATAGCCAGACTTCATGCATTCATCAGGTGAATGACAAGCTTTGGAAAAATGTTGGAGAATTTTTGGGCCAAATTGAGCTTTGCTGATAGCCAGCTGTTCTGTGACGAACTGCCAGTTGTCAGCTGTTCAACCATAAGCACATCACTGACTTGCATGCATGCTCAGCGAAATGTGCATGTTCAAGATGAGCTACAAGTAAGGTGCACTTACGAATCCAGCATCAGAGAGCTCTGCTGGATAGAACAGTGAGACTAGATGCACTTCACATCTGGACCCACAGCTATAGGCTAGGGAAGACTGAAAAGAAAATGGCAACACCATTCATTTAATTTTATTTTAATGTTTTAAAATAATTATGAGCTACTGTATATGTGCTTTTTTTCTCTTTTAAATTATACACATCTATCAGAACAGTTTTCCCTACTCTGGCTTTTTACCTCTTCTCACCTGCCTATCACAACCCCCCTGGGTCCCCTCCTCCTATGATCCACTCTCCTTTTCTACCAGGTTCCTTCCTCTCCAGCCCTTTACCTTCCCACCCACCTACTTTCACCTATCACCTTATAGCTAGCCTCCTTCCCCTCCCCCCACCTTATTATTCTGGCATCGTCCCCACCATTTTCAGTCCTGAAGAAGGATCTCAGCCCAAAATGTTGACTGTTTATTCATTTCCATAGATGCTACCTGATCTGCTGAGTTCCTCCAGCATTTTATGTGAGTTGCTTTGGATTTCCAGCATTTGCAGACTCTCTTGTGTTTATTGCTCTTAATTGTCTTCATGGAGTGGATTGCAAGAAACTACAGGTCTCATTACCTGAGGCAATCTGGCTCTCCAAATCCAGAAAAGATCAGTCCAGCCAGATGTATACTGAATGTAGGCAATGGTTAGATCTAGAGTGAACTGAATGATTAACTATTGCTCTGTAGCAAGATACGGCTATCAGTTTTATCAGCTTTATAGGTTGTCTAAGATCTAAGGTGTAATAGTTGCCATTCATATTGATTTGAGAACCTCAATCAATAATCTCCTAATTTTTTCATCACAAATGGATTGATTTGTCTAAATGTATAAATGATATGTGACAGCATAATAAAGGATCATAACAAATGAGCTAACAATTGTCATAATTCACTTGTTCTTCAAAATTTTGGTTTTTATTCAGCTACCTGCAGGTGGATTAAACTGACAGCAACTACAGATTACAATGCATACACTGTTTAATGCAGAAACCCTAAAGTTGCTGCCAGGGATTTGATGTGCCTCTATTAGCTGTGTAGTTTATTGCCTCCTTGATACAATCAAGAGAAATCACTGCAACTATTATGAATTGAAGCCATGTAGGAACAAAATACTCAGAAAATCTTGTACTTTGATACATAAGGCAAAAGAGCGTATTGGTGCAATAAGGTATAATTACTGTTTCGCAAACCATCTGGCATTTAATGATTATGGATTACAATTCCTTTGCTTGAATAGTACAAAATAATAGAATTTTAAGTACTAGAAACAACATTAATTTTTACCTTCCTTTCTTGGGATGCAGGCTTCACGGTCAGTAGCAGTATTTATTACCATCCATATATGTCCTTGAGAAGGCAATAATAGAACAGTATTCTCACAAAACATTTACTTAGGCAGGTTTTGCAGGAGTTTGGTTTATTGACACCGAAAGCACAGCCATCTATTTACAAGACAGGGTGGAGCTTGACTTGGAGCAGAAACTGCAGGTTGTATTTTTCCTATGCCTTTGCAGCCCTTGTCCTTGTTGACAGAGATTGCAGATGTAGGAGTTGTTGTCAAAACAGCTCAGGTCAACAACTGCAGTGTACTTGGTACACAGTACATAGTGCAGCCAATGCGGCTGCTTTTTACTGGATGGCCTCAAATGTTTTGAGAGTAGCTTGAGCTGCACTCATGCAAGCAAATGGAAATCATTCCATCACACTCCTCACTTGCACTTTGGAAAGTGTCTGAGCTGTCAGAAGTTTGTCATTTGCAACAGAAATCCCAATCTGTGACCTGCTTTTGTGGTCATTGTATTTCTGCAGCTGGTTCAGTTGTATTTCTGCTCAATGGTATTGAATAATGGGACACAGCAATGGTAATGCCATCGAACATTTAGCCCTGTTATTAGACTCTTTCTTGGTGGTGATGGTTGTTGCATGGCACTTCTGTGGGGCAAATGTTACCTGCCACTTATCAGCTTATACCTGGTTATTGTCTTACTGCATTGGCACTTTTATTTGCTGCAGATGGAATCCAACTTTGTGCAATTATCAGCAAACTTTCTCAGTTCTAACCTAAAGGTGGAAATAAGGTGAAACAACTGAAAATAGTGCAAATTATTTTTCATTAAGTGTCAATGTATAATTTCTAGAAAGAGATTACTTTTCTTAGTCAATGTGGTCAAATAATTAATTAAGAAACATTTAATGTCATTCAGACTTATTATGGAATACAGTCAAGGAATTACATCATGGAAAATATTGCTATATCAATAATCAACTTTCTTGGTATGGATTTTAGTCATTAGATTTCCTCACTCTGTCTTTATACCTGATGTCAGAATATTTCTGAGCAAGATTTTAATAAATGACTTCACAAAATGTAAATGCAAGATCGATTTGATTCATTCCACATCACTATGTCAGTTCAATAAAACCAACATATTACATTACAGATCTATCTGGAATTGATAAAGTTTCCTGTATAGTTGAGACAGAACTAGTCTGAAAGTTTTATATTGCATATTCTTCTTCTCAAAATATTTCAGAATGACTGGCTCAGGACTTATTTGCATGTGTTTTGTAGTTTGGAAACATCTCTTTTCTTTGCTGGCATTCGCCAGGTGATCAGGTTACTTGGTCAATGCTACAGTCTGATTCCTGTTTGGTGAGGCATTACCTGTAAAAAGGAACTTGATTTCCTAATGTCAATTTCAGGAGCAAAGTTATTTCTGAGCTCCTGTAGAGGAGACACTTGTAAACCAGTTAACTGCAGAAAGAGACGCACCGTTTCCTTTGCAAATCAGGAAATTGCCCAAGGAAACGTTATGTCAGGTTTGATAGTAGATAACATTTATGTCCACAGCCCACCCAGAGCATGGTGTAGGTTTCACAAGCACTTAAACAATGTGACAAAGACAGCAGGAGTGAGAAGGAGGTGTTACTATCTCCAAATTACACCTGTGCACAATCCCAATCGTATCCCAGCCTCCCCTAACATGTGAAACACTGGTATTAATAATTTCAGCACTCCCAACTGTGATTTCACACATACCACATAATTGTTCCAAGCTTGTTCGACATTGTTACTTATGCACTTTTTTTTGCTGCAAATTGACATCTCAGGATTTTAATTTAAATCCTTCACTGAGGCTCCACCTGCTACAGACACATGCTGGGCTGCCCTGGTGATGTTTATGAACATCAGACAGGATCAAGGTGGACATTACATATTTTTCTGCACATGTGGCCCCACTCCCACAAGGTGGAATGAGTTAACTTCAGCATTAATTCTTAATCCTTCCTTTTAGATCAAACAAATTTATTTGATTTCATCGGTAGAAAATGTTCTTATGGACTCTGACCTACTTAAAGAACTTCTTGGCAAAAGAACAAGATACCATCAATTAGCTTGGATAATGCCAAGTGGTGTGTTTCTCCAAGCTATCTGAATTCTTTTAAATTTATTATAGTCATAAACACCATAAAGGATCCAAAGTACAAAAACCTGAAAAGGGCAAGCAACGCATTAATGAAAACTGATGAGAGAAGGCAATATATGTTCATTATTTAAATCTATCAGTTGAACACAGTAAAATGGGCATTGCCTAAATTATGCATAGTTTGATGCTGGCACACCCGGCCTGCACATCAACTTAACACATTGTGGGCTAAGTAATTATAATACCATATGTTAATGCAGAAATATTCTGTCAATTTGGCATCAATTTTAGCTCATAATGTAGCAGAAAATGTTTTCCATGTTAAAGAAGTTATATCATAAGTCTCTTCCATCAAAAGAATGATCAGAATGCTTACCTTTAATGTTTTGCAGTACTCAGATTTTTCTTCAGAAACTGCCCACAGTTATAATTAAGAATAATAAAGTCTAGACCACTGCACTGCCAACTAGAGATCTACCTTCAATCAAATTCCAAGATAATGTTCTTGGAAATGCTGATCTGTGGGGGTGAAAGAAAAGGTACAGTTTTCGGTCTATCATTTTTGTGTTCACTTGACCATCAGTAGAAATTAACATATGTAAATCATTTGCCCTGTGGACAGGATTTACATATGCTAACAACATTGAATTGTGCAGTAGGTGTTATCTTAGCAGTTATGCAAGGATGAAGAACGAAGTTTTTACTATGTCCCCATGGCAAGATAACCACATTCAGGAGCCTTAAAAAATTGTGAGATTGTGTGTGTGTGTGTGTGTGAGAAAAGAGAGATGCTTTCTAAAAATAAATCTCACTGTTTAACACAATACTGAGTATAATGTCAACAGAGGGTGCTCAGAACATGTTAGTCCAGGAAAAATGAAAATTGAAAAATCAGAACTTCCATGTCCAACAGCTGGATAAGAAATGTGCCCAACTCATAAAAAAACATGATCTTTGCTTACGCAAACACAAGGAAATCTGCAGATGCTGGAAATTCAAGCAACACACACAAAATATGCTGGTGAACGCAGCAGGCCAGGCAGCATCTATAGGAAGAGGTACAGTTGACGTTTCGGGCCAAGACCCTTCATCAGGACTAGTCCCGAAACGTTGACTGTACCTCTTCCTATAGATGCTGCCTGACCTGCTGCGTTCACCATGATCTTTGCTTAAATTTGATCTTGGTGGACTCAAACAATTGACAGTATAAACACTTCTTGACTATTCTCAAGATGACATCACTCCCAGAGTCATCCCTAACCATTACTTCACTGAAGGCTTTTAAAAATAAAACGTTATTCGTGTAAACATATAAAACGTTCCAGCAATTTTGATTTAATATTTAGTAATCAACAACATTACAGTACACAAGTGAAAACATGATGAGAATTTCCACTAATGAGTGAGAATTTCCTTTATCTCTTTTGATTATCTCAGAGACTTCTTAATTCATCGGCTACACATGTTTATCATTATAAAGGGATCATTGTTATAAGTCCTTTTATTGTTACATCTATCTCCTCTAAGGGATCTTGGCATAGGGTAAAGATTAAAAAGAAAAAGGAGAATAATACTTACATTTTAAAAAAATTGTTTGCTTCTGACTTTTGCTTAATCCTCTTTACAAAGTAAATTAGCAAAATAATGGGTGAAAATAACGATTATCTTACAGTGACAGGGTTCAATTGTGTTCACAGTCTGTAAGGAGTGTCTATGTTCTCCACATGGCTGCGCGAGTTCCCCTGGGCGCTCTGTTTTCTTTCCATGTACGAGTTAAGGTCAGTAAATTGTCGACATGCCATTTCGGCACTGAAAGCACGGTGACATTTATGAACTGCCCCCAACACATCTCAGACTGTGTTGGCTGTTGATACAAACAACACATTTCATTCTATGTTTCGAGATTTTGATGTGCATGTGACAAATAAGGCCAATTCTTTTTTTCTCTCTTAAAATTTTCAGTATTTCTTACTGTTTTTAAGTATCACTAAAAATGGATTTTTATTAAGACTACTATTAAAATTGCTTACAACTTTTATAGTTAACAACAGCCACCTGAGCCATGTGAATTATAGAAATTTTGACTGGGCTCTGTGATACAGTGGGATTTGCCGTCTCTCCATGGCCCAAGGAAGTGCAAGCTTGAGTAGATGTCCAGAAGGAGGGACTGGGCCAACTCAATCCAACCTGCACATATAAAGGTGTCACGCACTTGTGATTTTGCTTTCTTACCTGGGGAATTAAAATTGGAGTTGAAAATTGTTGAAAGTCAAAGTTGAGTTTATTGTCATATGCACAAATACATGTATGAACAGATGCATACATGTATTTGTGCATCTTATATGACCATAAACTGACATAGCATCATATACTGTAAGCAGAATTAGAAATATAAAAAACAGAGAAAACCTACAGCACAATACTGGCCCTTCAGCCCACAATGCTGTACCAAACATGCACTTACTTCAGAAATTACCTAGTGTTACCCATAACCCTTTATTTTTCTCAAGTCCATGTACCTATCCAGGAGTCTCTTAAAAGAGACTTTGTATCTGCCTGCACCGCCTTTGCCGGCAGCCCATTCCACGTACTCACCACTCTCTCCATAAAAAACTTACCCCTGACATCTCCTCTGTACCTACTTCCAAGCACCTTAAAACTGTTAGCTATTTCAGCCCTGGGTAAAAGCCTCTGACTATCCACATGATCAATGCCTCTTATCATCTTACACACCTCTATCAGGTCTAGACTCATCCTCTGTTGCTCCAAGGAGAAAAGGCCAAGTTCACTCAATCTATTCTCATAAGGCATGCTCCCTAAACCAGGCCAAATCCTTGTAAATCTCCACTTCCCGCTTTCTATAATTTCCACATCCTTCCTGCAGTCAGGTGACCAGAACTGAGCACAGTACTCCAAGTGGGGTCTGACCAGGGTCCTATACAGCTGTAACGTTACCTCTCAGCTCTTGAACTCAATCCCATGGTTGATGAAGACCAATACACTGTATGTTTTCTTAACCACACAGTCAATATGCGCAGCAGCTTTGAGTGTCCTATAGACTCAGATCTCAAGATCCCTCTGATTCTCCACATTGCCAAGAGTCTTGCCATTAATACTGTAATCTGCCATCATATTTGACCTACCAAAATGAACCACCTCATATTTATCTGGGTTGAACTCCATCGACCACTTGCCAGCCCAGTTTTGCATCCTACCAATGTCCCGCTGTAACCTCTGACAGCCCTCCACACTATCCACAACACCCCCAACCTTTGTGTCATCAGCAAATTTACTAACACATCCCTCCACTTCCTCATCCAGGTCACTTATAAAAATCATGAAGAGAAGGGGTCCCAGAATAGATCCCTGAGGCACACCACTGGTCACTGACCTCCAAATAGAATACGACCTGTCTACAACCACTCTTTGCCTTCTGTGGGCAAGCCAATTCTGAATCCACAAAGAAATATTCCCTTGGATTCCATGCCTCCTTACTTTCTCAATAAGCCTGGCATGGGGTACCTTATCAACTGCCTTGCTGAAATCCATATGCACTACATCTACTGCTCTACCTTCATCAATATGTTTAGTCACATCCTCAAAAAAATCAATCAGGCTTGTAAGGCATGACCAGCCTTTGACAAAGCCATGCTGACTATTCCTAATCATATTATGCCTCTCCAAGTTTTCACAAATCCTTCCTCTCAGGATCTTCTCCATCAACTTACCAACCACTGAAGTAAGACTCATGGTCTATAATTTCCTGGGCTATCTCTACTCCCTTTCTTGAATAAGGCTCAGCAATCTCCTCCCTCGCCTCCCACAGTAGCCAGAGGTATATCTCATCCAGTCCCGGTGACTTATCCAACTTGATGCTTCCAAAAGCTCCAGCACATCCTCTTTCTTAATGCCTATATGCTCAAGCTTTTCAGTCCGCTGTAAGACATCCCTACAATCGCTAAGGTCCTCTTCCGTATTGAATACTGAAGCAAAGTATTCATTAAGTACCTCTGCTACCACCTCTGGTTCCAATCACACTATTCCACTGTCACGCTTGATTGGTCCTATTCTCTCACGTCTTATCCACTTGCTCTTCACATACTTGTAGAATACTTTGGGGTTTTCTTTAATCCTGCTCGCCAAGGCCTTCTCATGGCCCCTTCTGGCTCTCCCAATTTCATTCTTAATCTCCTTCCTGCTCACCTTGTAAGCTTTTTGTTTCTTCTTGACTAGATTTTCAACAACCTTTGTGCACCATGGTTCCTGTACCCTACCATCCTTTCCCTCATTGGAACGTACCCATGCAGAATGCCACACAAGTATCCCCTGAACATTCGCCACATCTCTGCCGTACATTTCCCTGAGAACATCTGTTCCCAATTTATGCTTCCAAATTCTTGCCAGATCTAGATCTAGATACAATGAGATCTAGGTGTTCTTGTACATCAGTCACTGAAAGCAAGCATGCAAGTACAGCAGGCTGTGAAGAAAGCTAATGGCATGCTGGCCTTCATAACAAAGGCAGTTGAGTATAAGAGCAAAGAGGTCCTTCTGCAGCTGTACAGGGCCCTGGTGAGACCACACCTGGAGTACTGTGTGCAGTTTTGGTCTCCAAATTTGAGGAAGGATATTCTTGCTATTGAGGGAGTGCAGCGTAGGTTCACAAGGTTAATTCCCGGGATGGCGGGACTGTCATATGTCGAAAGATTGGAGCGGCTGGGCTTGTATACTCTGGAATTTAGAAGGCTAAGAGCGGATCTTATTGAAACATAAAAGATTATTAAGGGATTGGACACGCTGGAGGCAGGAAGCATGTTCTCGCTGATAGGTGAGCCCAGAACCAGAGGCCACAGTTTAAGAATTAGGGGTAGGCCATTTAGAACGGAGTTGAGGAAAAACTTTTTCACCCAGAGAATGGTGGATACATGGAATGCTCTACCCCAGAAGGCTGTGGAGGCCAAGTCTCTGGATGCTTTCAAGAAAGAGATGGATAGAGCTTTTAAAGATAGCGGAATCAAAGGTTATGGGGATAAGGCAGGAACTGGATACTGATTGTGGATGATCAGCCATGATCACAGTGAATGGCGGTGCTGGCTCGAAGGGCCAAATGGCCTACTCCTGCACCTATTGTCTAATGTCTATTGTCAGATAGTTCATATCCCGCCTATTCCAATTAAAAGCTTTCCTAACTTGTCTGTTCCTGTACCTCTCCAAAGCTATGGTAAGAGAGATAGAATTGTGATCACTATCTCTAAAATGCTCTCCCACTGAGAGACCTGACACCTGACCAGGTTCATTTTCCAATACCAGATCAAGTACAGCCGCTTCTTTTGTAGGCTTATTTACATTTGTGTCAAGAAACCTTCCTGAACACACCTAACAAACTCCACCCCACCTAAACCTTTTGCTCTAGGGAGATACCAATCAATATTGGAGCAATTAAAGTCTCCCATTATGACAACCCTGTTATTATTACACCATTCCAGAATCTGTCTCTCTATCTGCTCCTCGATGTCCCTGTTACTATTGAGTGGTCTATAAAAAATACCCAGTAGAGTTATTGACCCCTTCCTGTTCCTAACTTCCACCCACAGAGACTCAGTAGACAATCCCTCCATGACTTCCACCTTTTCTGCAGTCGTGACACTATCTCTGATCAGCTGTGCCATGCCCCCACCTCTTTTGCTTCCTTCCCTGTCCTTTTGGAAACATCTAAAGCCAAAGTAGCCATTCCTGCCACTGAGCCATCCAAATCTCTAATGGTCACAACATCATAGTTACAAGTACTGATCCATGCTTTAAGCTCACCCACTTTGTTCATGACAATCCTTGCATTAAAATAGACTTATCCCAAACCGTCGGTCAGAGCACATCTCTTCTCTATCACCTGCTTATCCTCCCTCTCCCACTGCCTACAAGCTTTTTCTATTTGTGAGCCAACCGCCCGCCCCTTCCTCCGTCTCTTCAGTTTGGTTCCCACCCCCCAGCAACTGTAGTTCAAACTCTCCCCAATAGCCTTGTCAAACCTCCCCACCAGGAAATTGGTCCCTCTCAGATTCAAGTGCAACCTGTCCCTTTTGTACAGGTCACGCCTGCCCCAAAAGAGGTCCCAATGATCCAGAAATCTGAATCCCTGGCCCCTGATCCAATCCCTCAGCCACACATTTATCCCCCCCCCTCACTCTATTCCTATACTCACTGTCACGTGGCACAGGCAATAATCCCGAGATTACTACCCTTGTAGTCCTGCTTCTCAGTTTCTTTCCTAACTCCCTGTAGTCTGTTTTCAGGACCTCCTCCCTTTTCTTAACTATGTCGTTGGTACCAATATGTACCACAACCTCTGGCTGTTCATTTTCCTACTTCAGGATATCGTGGATGCGATCAGGAGCATCCCCAGACCCTGGCACCTGGGAGGCAAACTACCGTCTGTGTTTCTTTCCTGCAATCACTGCTGCTATCCTCTTCCTTTCCCTGCCCTTCTGAGCCACAGGGGCCAGACTCTATGCCAGAGGTACAGCCACTGCTGCTTTCCCCAGGTAGGCCATTTCCCCCCCACCTCCCCCAACAATCCCTGAGATTACTAATCTAGAGGTCCTGCCTTTCAGCTTCCTACCTAACTCCCTGAAATCTCTCTTCAGGACCTCCTCTCTTTTTCTACCTATGTCATTGGTACCAACGTGTACCAAGACTTCTGGCTGTTCACCCACTTGAGGGAAGGGATGTGCCCATGATGCTTAATTATCAACCAAACTATGTACATTTAACTTTATCATTGGGCAAAGTTATCAACGTCTTATCAGAGCTGGGCCTAGCAGTCTGCCCTCTCATATTCTGGGTAGGTGAATATGAGTCCAGCCATGGGGTTAATTTCCACTACTCCCCTTAAAGGGAAACTGGACTTTCTTGATACCACAACCATTCAAAAGCTATCTTGATGACAAACAATGTCCAGCGGCTTTATCTTTGGGACTAAGGACATACAAAATTTGGAGCAAAGCTATACCAAGGTCTGGTATTGAGTTAATCCGGCAGAGTCTTATCAAGACAATCTTGAGCTTTGTTTTTGTTTGAAGAGTAACTACTGTTTGATACCATTGTGAATGACTCCTTCCAGCTCTGGTGCTTACTAACTGGATGGTTAAGATAAAGACTTCATGCCATTCCCAACTGTGCCATACTGAACTGGACCGACAAAGTTCCCAGTGAAACTCTGTAAAATGTAGAGCACTTTTAATATCTCAGAAGACACCCCTCAGTGAAAGTAAGCATTAAAAATGCAATTCATTAAATCTTCAAATGCACCAGCGCTGGTTTTGCAGTGGAGGGCATTTAACAATTAAGACATAAATATTAGCACTAAATTTTCATCTGCTATGCAGTAGTAATTCTTGTCCTCTTGTTAGTTTGTGAGACTAGCACTATCTGCAACAGGCAGCACCCATCCCTGTACATAAATCACCAAGGATGACTCAGCAAAATATTCTACTCCAAGTTCATTAGAAAATTAAGTAAACCAATGTAATCCCTTGTTTAAGGCCAACATCCTCAATACTGCGACCCTAGGTACACTCAGTCATTTTGACCGGCCAGGCCACATCTTCACATGCCCAACGTCAGACTCCTTAAGCAGAAACTTTATTCTAACCACTGCCTTTGGAAAAAATTACCAGGTGGACAGAAGAAGACACACAAATGTGCTCAAAGCATCCTTGAAGAAATATAACATTCGCACTGACTGCTGGTAACTTCTAACATTCGACTGCACAAAGTGGAGAAGCATTTGGAATTATATTGAGAACCTCAAGATCATGCACTGTTAGCACACTGAAGCCAGGTATAAGAGGAAAGAAGCACTCTATCTCATAAATTGTCCACCCACCTGCCACATTTACAGGAGATTCTGTGGTTCCCAATTAATCACCTCAGAACCCACAGAAGTACAAACGTAGATTGGATGCTGTCCTGATAAATTGCTTCGGAAGAATAGGGCAGTAATTAACTGGGGAAAATCTGGCCTATGTTTGCAATCTCTACAGACCTGGAGGATTTTCCAGGTGGTCATAGAAATATCAGTGTGCAATTGTGGTTAAGGATTATCCTGGAGTCATGAAATTATGGAGAGGATGTATTGATTGAAATGAGTTCAGTGTCCTCATTTAAGAACAGTTTCCACTGTACCAGTGATGCCTCCCTCCCTGATGCTCTACTTTTATGCATGCTTTGAGGCATTCAACAAAATGGTGGCCTCAAAAGCTAGACCACTCCCAGATGTAGCCACTGTCTGTAACAGCAGCAGACATGAGAAGCACTGTAGAGTCAACCCCTGTAAAGTGGTCGGGCCAAGCAACATCCCAGGCAGAGTACTAAGGGAGTATGCAAAGCAGCTCACTGACATTTTTGTGGACATCTCCAAGAATTTACTCATCCAGACTGCTGTCCCCACATGCCTCAAATCAGGACCATCAACCTTGTATCCAAGAACCCTACACCTTCAGAACAAAATGATTACCACCTGGTGGCCCTGACACCAACCATCATGAAGTGCTTTGAACACCTGGTAATAGAACATATCAAAAGCTCTATTCCTTCCACACTGGGCATTCACAAATATGCTTACCGACAGAAGCACTCTATGATAGATGCCAAAGTATTTGTCATGCTTCTGGCCCTGAAGCACCTAGAAAACAAGGACATTTATGTCATAATGCTGTTTCTGGATTTCAGTTTAGCATTCAACTATTGTCCTAAAGATTTCGGTGAACACACTTCAAATCCTTGGTCTAAGTACATCATTGTGCAACTGGGAGTTGGACTTCCTGACCAATAGACCACAGGTAGTCAGGATGCCCATCTGCTTCTCCCTCCCCATCATCCTCAACACAGAGAGCCCCCCAGTTCTGTGTTTTTGAGTCCATTGTTGTACACTCTGATCACACATGACTGCAAGGCCAAACATCTGAGTATTCACATTGTCAGGTATGCCGATGACATGACTGTGGTGGGGTTTATCACCAACAACAATGAGATGGCCTACAGAGAGGAGGTTGAAGAGCTCGAAGTCTGGTGCCAGATAAATAACCTCTTCCTTGATGTCAACAAGACAAAAGAGATGCTTATTGACTTTCGGAAAACTCGCACACTCACCCCTCCCCTCTTTATATCAATGTCACAGCAGTGGAAACTGCAAGCAAAATCAGACTCCAGGAGTGCAGATCTTGCACAACGCTCATGGTCACAGAACACATTCTACATAATCAGGAAAGCTTTGCTTCAAGACCCTGATGATTGAATGATAATAACTGTTCCTGAACTTGGTGGTGTAAGTCCTGAGGCTCCAATATCTTCTTCCTGATGGCGGCAGCGAGAAGTGAGAAAGTCCTAGCTTATGGGAGTCCCTGACGATGGATAACAATACTTCATGCAGATGTGCTCAGTGGTGGGGAGGACTTAACCTGTGATGGACTGGGCCTTATCCACTACTTTTTGTAGGATTTTCCATTCAAGGACATTGGTGTTTCTATATCAGGCTGTGTTGCAGCCAGTCAAATACTACACACCTATAGAAGACTGCCAAAGCTTTAGATGTCATACTGAATCTTTGCAAACTCCTAAGGAAATAGAGGCGTTGCTGCATTTTCTTCATAATTGCACTTAGGTGCTGTGCCCAGGACAGATCCCCTGAAATAATAACACACAGGAATTTGAAGTTGCTGACCCTCTCCAGTTCTGATCCTCTGATGAGGATTGGCTCATGGACCTCTGGTTTCTTCCTCCTGAAGTCAATAATCAGCTCATTAATCTTTCTGACATTGAATCAAGAATCTACCAACCTCTGCTTTATATATGCTCAATGACTTGGCCTCCACAGCCATCAATGGCAATGAATTCCACAGATTCACCACCAAAAAATATTCTCTTCATCTCTGTTCTAAAGAGATGTCCTTCTATTCTGAGGCTGTGGCCTCTGCTTCTAGATTCTCCTACTACTATTGCAAACATGCTCTACATGTCCACTCTATCTAGGCCTTTCAATATTCAATATGTTTCAATGATAACCCCCCTCATTTTTCTAAATTCCAATGAGTACAGGCCCAGTGCCATCCAATGTTCCTCATACACTAACTCTTTCCTGGGATCATTCTTGTAAACTCCTCTGGACCCTCTCCAATGCCAGCTCATTATTTCTTAGACATTCAGCCATGGTTAGCATCACAGTTTGTGTGAATGTTATTGTAGCTCGGGGAGCTTTGGAGTCTGGAATTCATTTCCAGCACAGTTCTGTAAGGAGTCTCTTTACATCCTCCTCTTGGAATATGTAGGTTTTGCACGTGTGCTCCAGTTTCCTCCCACCATCCAAAGACATACTCGGTAGGTTAATTGTACATTGTAAATTATCCTGTGATTAGATTAGGGTTAATTGGGGTTATGGGATTGCAGAACTGACATGGTTCAAAGAGCTGGAAGACCCTACTCTGCTCTGTATCACTAGATAAATAAATAAATGCTCTCAATGTGAGCCGACCAATGCCTTACAAAACCTCAGCACTATATTCTTGTGGGACGCAGCAGGCCAGGCAGCATCTATTGGAAGAGATACAGTCGATGTTTCAGGCCGAGACCCTTCATCAGCCCGAAACGTCAACTGTACCTCTTCCAATAGATGCTGCCTGACCTGCTGCGTTCCACCAGCATTTTGTGTGTGATGCTTGAATTTCCAGCATCCGCAGACTTCCTCGTGGTTTGCACTATATTCTTGTTTTTTTTTAAATTCTAGTCCTCTTGAAATGAATACTATCATTCCACTTGCCTTCTTTATTACCAACTCAATCCTGCACTAGGACTCCTAGGTACCTTTGCACCTCTGATTTCTGAATTATAGTCTATGCCATTATTCCTTCTACCAAAGTGCATGTCCAACCAGTTCTCTAGACTGTATTCCATCTGCCCATTCTCCTATTCTGTCCAGGACTTGCTGAGCACTCAGTCCTTCCTTAATGCTACCTGCTTCTCCACCTATTTTTGTATCATCCACAAACTTAGCTACAAAACTATTAATTCTGTTACCCAGATAATTGACATAAAACATGAAAAGGAGAAGATCCAATATTGACCCTTACGGAATACCACTAGCCACTGGCAGCAAACCAGAAAAGATCCCCTTTATTCCAACTCTTTGTCTTCAGCCAATTTTCTGTCCATGCTAATATTTTTCTGTCATATCGTGGGCTCTTATCTTGTTTAGAAGCCTCATGTGTGGCACTTTGGCAAAGGCCTTCTGAAAATCCAAGTTAACAACATCCACTGACTCTTCTTTGTCTATCCTGCTGGCTCAAAGAATTCCAACAGTTTTGTCAGGCAAGATTTCCCTTTAAGGAAACTATGCTGACTTTGAATTATTTTATTTTGTGCCTCCTAGTACTCTGAAAATTCTTAGTAGTGGAGTTAGGCTAACTGGCCTGTAATTTCCTTCTTTTTGCCTCCATCCTTCTTAAAGGGTGGAGTGACATTTATGATCTCACAGTCCTCCGGAACTATTCCAGAATCTCGTGATTTCTGAATGATTGTTATTAATGTCTTCACAATCTCTCAGCTACTTTTTCAGAACTCTGGCTCTGCCTAGCCTTTCAGCTTCCCAAACACCTTCTCCTTAGCAGTAGCAACGGCACTCACTTTTGCCACACCACCCTCTCTCTTGAATTAGCTGGAATTCAGCAATAAACCCTGTTCTCACGTGAAATAAATAATTCAGTGATCCTATAGATTAGAATCACATTTTTCCTATTCCATTCCACATTTATTCAGCTGGCTGAATGTTAAGTAATGTTTTAGTCCAAATCACTCAAAGGACATTAGAGCAGAAGAGATATTTGAATAGTTTTTAAAAAATCTAATCCAGGCAAAGTCAAACTGCTAAAATTATTGTTTCCTCCTCCAGCACAAACACAAAATAAAAACTTGGCTCTTTCCAAACTTCCTACTTGCCACCAAAAAATTTAACCGAGATGTATTTATTTCCACACGAGGTCATATCAGAATGCCATTTAGGATGGAATCTGAAAGTTGTTGTTCTGTGATGATATCCAATTGGTTGGCTATATTACATGGAGAGAGTGCCATGATAAAGATATCATTACTGGGAAAAACCACAAATATATTGCTGCTGCTGCTAAAAGCAATGAAATGTTATTTGAATTCATTCCAGGCATACTGCTTAAGATTGACGTGATTGTGCCAAGATGCTCAACTCTTAATCAATTTTGATTGAATGATTAGTGGGCTTCACCTTACATTGGGGCCTACTAAAGTGCTGAAGAAAACAGAAGTATGAATAAAATACCCAGATTAAAGAATAAATCACTAGCAAATTTTTCACTTAAATTTGACAAAACTCCTCCAGAGCATCTGTGAGAAGCCATATGTTTAGCATATGGTCTAAAGGATTATGCATCTTTACAATACTGCACATTTCTTAAAAGAATGATCCCTTGTTCCATTTCTCAAGTCATCTGTTCAGATCTAATTTGTAACTTCTCTCAATATTGTTAATATGAGGAACTAAGAGATATTCTATATAGAAATCCAGATAGTGGCACAATATTACACCATGGTTCCAATCAATTGGCCAACGTGTTATTCAGAACATGTTAAGGCAGACTATTTGTAAAGGAAGAATGACCTGGAATTTGAAGTTGTTCTACAGCAAGATAATCAACATGTATCAACATTACACTATAATAATTGACAGTAATTTATCACTGTCAGCTGGTGGTGTAGTGACATCAGCACTGGACTCCAAGGCAGATGGTCCTGAGTTCAAACCCAACCAGGCTGTAACCTGGACAGCAATAGTATCGGCATGGAACAGAGGCCTGCCAATCTACTTCTGTATCTTGCCATGAAAATCCTATGGTCTGTGAGGTCAAGAAAAGTGAACTCGACTAAATGACTGAACAACAAAAAAGTTATTAATAACTGCATAAATCCAGATATGGAAATTCAAAAGTTACTGTCAGGAATATCATGTTGTTTCACAAAATCTACTGTTTGGACTTTGCAGGTTCAAAATTTTAAATGAATTTCTACTTTATGTGTACTATTCTTATTTTAAGAACTGAAGATTTTAATGAGATTAATTGAGTTCATAACCTCTTACTAAACTTAAGAAATAGAGGAAAATATAATTATTACTATTCAATCCTTTTATCCATGAGAAGTGAATTTTATAGCTGTGGTCTAACATTTCCTCAGATTAGCATAATAATCTTAAAATATAGTTGCAATGCATTCTGAAGATGCAGAAAATCTGAAGAAATGGACACAAAATGCTGAGCAGCCTCAGTAAATCGTCCACACAGGGGAAGAACAGATGAGAACCTTCATCAGGGCTGGAAAGGAAGGGGACAGAAGCCAGAATAAGGAGGGAGGAGAGGGAAGAGTATAGGCTGCCAGGTGAAGAAGGAATTTAATAAGAGTGGACAGTGGACCACCAGGAAATAAAGGGAAGGAGGAGGGGGTAACAGAAGGAGATGATGGGCAGATGATGAGAAGAGAAGGGGTGAAAGGATAACCAGAATGAGGAATGGTAAAAGACAGAAAAGGAAGAAGCAAAAATTACCAGAGGTTAGAGAAATTGATGTTCATATCATCAGGTTGGAGGCTACCCAGAAGGAATATGTGATATTGCTCCTCCAACCTGAGTGTGGCCTCATCATGAGAATAAAGAAGGCCACGGACCAATGTGTCAGAATGGGAATGGGAAGTCAAATTGAAATTAGTGGTATCAGAAAATTTAGCCTTTTGTGGTGGATGTAGTAAATGTGGTCAATAAAACAGTATCCCAAACTATGTTGGGTCGCACCAATGTAGAGGAGGCCACAATGGGAAGTAAATGACTCTGACAGACTCACAGGTGAAGAGTTGCCTCACCTGGAAGCGCTGTTTGGGGCCCTAAGTGATGTTGAGGGAGGATGTGTAGGGGAAGGACCAACTCGCAGGGATATGTGCCAGGAAGGAGATCACTGAGGGTGGAGGACTGGACAAGGGAGTTACATAAGAACTTAAGAAATAGGAGCAGGAGAAGGCCATCTGGCCCATCGAGCCTGCCCCGCCATTCAATAAGATCATGGCTGATCTGTCCGTAAACTCAGCTCCATCTACCTGCTTTTTCCCCATAAGCCTTAATTCCTTTACGTAAAAACCTATCTAACTGTATCTTAAATATATTTAGTGAAGAAACCTCAACTGCTTCCCTGGGCAGAGAATTCCACAGATTCACCACTCTCTGGGAAAAACCATTTCTCCTCATCTCCATCCTAAATCTTCTCCCCTGAATCTTGATGCATTGTCCCCTAGTTCTAGTCTCACCTACCAATGGAAACAACTTTCCTACTTCTATCATATCTATCCATTTCAAAATTTTGTATATTTCTATAAGATCCCCTCTCATTCTTCTGAACTCCAGAGAGTATAGTCCCAGGCAACTCAATCTCTTCTCATAGGTTAACCTCTTCATCCCCGGAATCAACCTGGTGAACCTCCTCTGCACTGCCTCCAAAGCCAGTATATCCTTCCTCAAGTATGGAGACCAGAACTGCACACAGTACGCCAGGTGCGGCCTCAACAGTACCCTGTATAGTTGCAGCATGACCTCCCTGCTCTTGAATTCAATCCCTCTAGCAATGAAGGCCAACATTCCGTTTGCCTTCTTATTAACCTGTTGTACCTGCAAGCCATCTTGTTTGAGTGGATGTTGCCTGATATATCCCCGTTACAAATGAGTACCATGAAATAACGAACAGTACACAATATGCAATTAAACAATTGACCTTTATAATTCTTAATTTGACTATAGTGTTAGTAAAGAAAACAAAAGAAAAACAGCCCATTGTCATGAAACAGTCTAATGTGCATGTTGAAGCTCAGTTCTTTCCCGTCTGTTCGTTTTCCATTGATTTCTCCTGGGCGTCGTCGACTCCCGACCCCCTTCCAAGTCCAATCTGTCCTGCTATCGACAACTTCCCCGTTCTGGCATCTTCTCTCTTCATCTTCCGCCAAACAAAAGACTGCGAAACCTTCTCTTGGGCACATTAGGAAGAAAACACGTCCCCTGATTGGCCAGCACACATTCCAAAGCCCCTGTTATCTCTAGTCAGAGAGTGATCCCAATGGAAAACAGAAATGGGGTAGGAAAAGAGAAAGATGTGCTTAGTGGTAGGGCTCCATTGCAGACGGTGAAAAATATGGACAATGACGTGCTGCATGTGGAAATTCATGGGGTGTAGGCAAGGACAACAGGAATTCTATCCCTTTCATAGTAGCAGGAGGATGCAGTGAAACAGACACTAGCAAACCTTCCCACTAGGATATTAGTCTCCCTCCAGCTCAGGTGCGACTGTCTCTTCTGTACAGATCCCAGCTTCCCTGGAAGAGAGCCCAATGGTCCAAAAATCTGACACCCTTCCTCCTACACCAACTCCTCAGCCATGTGTTAGCCTGCATGATCTTCCTACTTCTGGGCTCACTAGCACATGGCACAAGTCGCAATCCTCAGACCTCAATCCTCAATCCCTGGATGTCCTGTCATTTGATGTAGCACCTAACTACCTGACCTCACTTTGCAGAACCTCATCATTCTTCTTACCTATGTTATTGGTATCTACATGGACCACGACCTCTGGCTGCTCACCTTTCCACGAAAGAATGCTAAGGATTCAATCAGAGATGTCCCAGACCCTGGCTCCTGGGAGGCAACAAACCATCTGGAATCTCATTTTCGTACACAAAGCTTCATTTCTGTTTCCCTAATTAACAAACTTCTTATCACTGCAGCATACCTCTTCTCCCCCTTCCCTTCTGAGCTACGGAGCCTGACTCAGTGCCAGAGACCTCATCTCTGTGAATTTCCTTTGTTGGGTCATTCGCACCCCTCCCCAACAATATCAAAATGTTATTCCTGTAGCTGAGGGGGATGGCCACAGAGGTACACTGCACTGGTCGTTTAACCCCTTTCACCTTCATGACTGTCACCCAGTCTCCTGTGTCCTGCAACTTGAGTGTAACTACCTCTCTACATGTCCTATCTATCACCCTCTCAGCCTCCGGAATGATCCAGAGTTCATCCATTTCCAGCTCCAACTCCTTAACGCGGAGTGTTAGAAGCTGCAGCTGGATCCAATTCTTGCTGATCTAATCATTGGTGACACTGGAACTCTCCCTGCCTTCCCACATCCCGCAAAAGGAGCATTCAACTATCCTGTCTGGCATCCCTGCTGCTCTAACTATGCGATTAAAAGAAGGAAACAGTAAATAAACTGCAACAAAAATATCCCTACAGATTTTTTAGTTTCTCTCACTCAAGCCTCTCCTCGATTAAGCCTCAAAGAGCTAAAGTCTCAAATAACTACTCAAACGCTGTCTGCTCCAACAATGCATGGGAAATGGAAGACATGTGGGTGAGGGCAGCATCAATGCTGGTGGAAGGAAAATTCTGTTCTTTGAAAAAGGAGGACATCTTAGATGTTCTAGAATGGAAAGCCTCATCCTGATAACAAATGTGGCAGAGGCAAAGGAAGTGCTGGGGTGGGAAGCGATGTACTCAAAATAGCTGTGCAAATTAGGTTTATAAAAGATAGCAGTAGATAGTCTCCAGAGATGGAGACTGAGATTGAGAAAGGGAGAGAGGTAAGATATAGTCTCAAATTTAAGGGTATGTTTAAATCTTTATGTAAGTTCTTGTAGGTTGTTCAACAAGCTTTTAAAAAATGGTACTTCTGTGGCTGGCTTTATAGACTCTGTGAATCTGTCAATCAGATAGACTGCTTAACAATGATTAAATTACTGATACTGGATACCCCAAGGCTACTTTATCCAAATCTTAGCAAAAATGACAAAATCCACGTTACAGATCCACTTAAATGTTCACAGGGAATTTTCTTTGACGTATCCTTTTACCATTGATTGAAAAATATAAGCCAATTATTTTCCCAGATCAAAAGCAAACAAAAATGCAGGGATCGCAGTTTCTCTGTGAATTACAATTTTCTGTCAGATTTTAAATACCTTTTCATGTTGGCATGTTGAAGACAGTAGTAAATTCCATCACTAATATCTACCTTCAGTGAGGTAGATATGGGAGGCATTCCATCTTTTCAAGTTTCTTGCCATGCACCTGAATTGTTGGAGAAAATACAGTACAACAGGGGCAGGTTATTGAAGGACCTTTGCATTATTGATCTTGAGTATAACATCTATCCTCCAGTGCTTATATCTGTAGCTGTGTATTTAAACATGTGCAGACGAAAGAGTTGTTTAGATACTGCAGATCAACTACTGAGCTTTGGGTGATTTTATTTTTGTGTGTTGTTGCCATATGTTGAACAATTTCCCTTTAGTTCTTAAGATTAGCTATAGTTGTTCACAGGTAATAAAGCCATGAAATATAGGAGTAGAATTAAGCCATTTTCCCCATCAAGTCTGCTTCGCAACTCCATCATGGTTGACTTATTACCCCTCTCAGCCCCATTCTTCAGCCTTCTCCCCATAATCTTTAACACCCTGATTAATCAAGAACCTATCAACCTCTGCCTCAAATAGACCCAGCGACTTGGCCTTCATTGCCTTTTGTGACAATGAATTCTACAGATTCATCACTTCCACCTAAAGAAATTCCTCCTCATCTTTGTTCTAAAGGGCATCCTTTAATTCTAAGACTATTGTCTCTGGTGCTAGACCATAAGAAACATACTCTCCACATCCACTCTAACCATGTCTTTCCATATTTAGTAGGTTCAATGAGATCCCACCTGTGATGTGCAATATTGTAGTGAAAAAGACAGAAAACTGTTGAAGCAATAACACAGCCTCACTTCACACTAGTCTTCCTTGGTCTGGTTGTCAGGACGCTGAAGTAGGGACCCAATCACAGACCAAGTACTGTGCGCACTGTGATATTTACTGAGTAGCAAATCCAGAGGGGCAACAAAGTTAGCATCAAAGTTCCAAATCAAAGATCAAAAATTCCAGAGAAATCCCAAAACCAGAATCGGGAAACAGGCAGAGTCACTATTCGGACATTCAGAGTTCAGATACAAATGCTGGAAAGGCTCAGGAAAACTCACTGATACAATCTGGCAACAAACAGGTGAAAACACAGGACTAAAATACACTGAGCAATAAACAGAGAGGCAAATGATAAGTGGAGCGCAATGAGAGAGAAGTGGCAGCAATACAGGTAATAATGAGAAACAGGTGAGAGACGGAGTATTCAGTAATACAGGGGCCGGAGTAGAGCAGGAGCAGGGACAGGAGCACATGGCAATACAAACCCACAGACTGACGGCTAGGGGGAAAACACACAAGAAGACAAAGTTCATCTGAAGGTACTGACACTGGTTCTGTCAGTGACATGTTGGAAATTAAACCATTGTGGAGTAAGCACAAGATGGAGATGAATTCCTGTGAGCAAGCAAATTTGAGGAGGATATTTCAAAGCCCTTCCCCACTGATGCACAATAAAGACATTTCTATTTGATTATTCCTAAGAATAATGGCAAGTTTAATTTGTTTCTGATGATTATTCTTAATACAAAGATGAACAAACTCATAAAGCACAGTAATTGTCTTGAAGCATCTGGAAATGATTTTAACAGAGATACTGGATAATAACATAGTATAGGTGCCTTTGCTTAATAAGTCACAAGACCAAGAATAAGCTCTCCAAGTGATCAAACACAGTCAGATGCTTTATTAAATCACACATAACTGTTACAGCACTGAAGGCAGCCATTCAGGCCATTGAGATTACGCCATCTCCAAATACAGCAACCCTATCAGGCCAATTCCACAACACTTTCTCAATAGCCACACAAATTCTCACCTGTCAAGTACCTACCTAATTTTCCTTTGAAGGCTTTGATACAATTTCTACCACTTTTACAGGCAGTAAATTCCAAATCAGATGCATTCATGGTAATACCTTTGCCTCACATTCCCTTTCATGTTTTATCCAAAATCTTAAACCTCTGTCTCTAGTGCTTGAATCATCTACTAATGAAACAACAACCCTTTATTTACTCCATGTTATATACCTGTCAGAATTTCTCTTCAATCTTCTTCTATTTCCAGCTGTTTAGACACATCTGGGTGTATTACAGCCCTCCGCAGGATGTATATTATAGAACTTCAAGGAACTCAAATTCTCGAATACAACCTAATCTCACGATTAAATTTAATGATAGACTCTTCAATCAGATGTTGATGCTTTTGATGGCCAAACAAAGACTGAATAGAAAACCAAAATAAATTTAAGCCAGATAGCCTCTTGAACAGCATGCTTCTTTCAATTTTGTATCGATTACGGCTCAGCAAAACATGCTGGACTCTCTCTGGACTACCACAGTCACATAATCCAGTAGGATGTTTTCCTATTATCTTTAAATAATAGTTTAGCCCACAATGCCTCAACCTATCCTTGTAAATTTCACCATATCTCTACGACTTAAAAGACCTTTTTAACTAGTGGGTGACTAGAAAAATAATGCCTGCCTCTTAATTCATTTTTCCAATCCTCCTGCCACTTCTTTGCTATACCTTTTTAAATCCTGCTTCTCAATTCTGCTCTGCCTAGGGGAACTCTAATTTCTATTTGCCTGCTCTGTAAGGAAGACCTTGCAATGTCATCCACAATTTCATTTCCCTCCACCCCAGCATGCCCAGGTATCCATGAAAATCTAACTGCAAAACCCATCTTCCCTAAACAACACTAAACAACACTAAGAGAATCTCAATAACTATGTCAGGACGAGCTTTTGATTTACTCCCTTTTATAGACTCTAAGGCAGCAGCAGAATCCAAACAGATGATAAACCCTATGTGGTCAAGAGTTTTCTATCCACCATAAGGCCCAGATGATTGCTAATAATTCTGTTGCGAAGACAAACACCATCTGAAACCCGGTGACCAATCTTAACTCTAAGTTGAGACACGTGCATCCCAAATCCTGCCCTACTGCTCTCTGGGTCCAGTGAGCCATCAGTAAAAATCTTCAGATAAGATCTCCATTTATTATTTAAATATTCATTTGTGATCAACGCTGATGAAATTGCACTGCTTCCTTTAAGCTGAAAAAGGAGGAATAGGTCTACTTCTGGTTCTGGAAAGAACCAAAAAGGGACGGGTTGCATGCAAATTTGGCCAACTATGTCTTCCTTAGTCAGTTTCAATTTCACAGCCCAGTTATTAACCAAATCTAAAAATGGGTATCTTTTAATTTTACTTCGGTGCTCCGACTTCCCTTGCAAAAGACACTGTGGACAGCTGTGATTGAATCCATTTAGTTTTACCCAATACTGCAGGCCCAACTGAATTTGTCTTAAATGTAGAGGCACTTCTCCCATCTCCACACATAATGCTGGGACTGATGTTGTTCTAAAAGCTCCACAACAGAGTCTAAGTGCTTTGGACTGCACAGCATCTAATTTTCCAAGCAATGCCATAGCAGCGGAACCATAAACAATACAACCATAATCTGTAACTGATCTAATCATAGCTAGATATATTAAGTACATAGCTCCCCCCCCGTTCCCCAGTCGCATCCAGCAATACTTCTCATAACATTTAAAACTTTCTCACACTTTCCAATTGCTTTATCTATACGAACCCTCCAAGTAAGTCTTTCATCAAACCAGACACCTAAAAACTTGAATACCTTGACTCTTTCTAGTGGAGAATCATATAGACACAATTCACAATCAGGAATCTTTCTTCTAAATCCAAAAATCATGTATTTGGACTCAGAAGCAGAAATCCTGAAACCCCATTTATTAGCCCAGTTTTCAACTGATCTTAAAGCCTTTTGTACCTGCCTTAATATATACTTGATGTTTCTTCCTCTTTTCCAGATTGCACCATCGTCTGCAAACAATGATTTGCCAAATCCTGTCCCTACCTGATCAAAGATATCATTCATCATGACATTAAAAAGCACTGGACTAATGACACTTCCTTGAGGGGTACCATTACCTATTTTAACTGACTTGGAGCTTGTTCCGCCTATTCTTACTTGAATTGTCCTCTCCTTAAGGAAATCTTTGATGCAATTAAACATTCTACCTCTAATTCCCGCATCATAGAGTTTAATTAATAAGCTATCCTTCCATAGTGAGTCATATGCTCTTTCAATATCTAGAAATACATTTACCATTACTTCTCTATTTCGAAATGCTTTTTAATATCATGATCTAAAAGAGCAACAGATTCCATTGTTGATCTTCCAGTTCTAAAACCATCTTGAGAGGCAGCAAAATGTCCCTTATTTTCCAAAAAATAAACAAGTCTGTTGGTGACCATTCGTTCCATAGTTTTACAAAGCACTGACGTTAAAGCTATAGGCCGATACGAACTAGGACCAGAGGTGTCTTTACCTGGCTTTAAAACTGGAACTACCACCACATGCTTCCATTCTACTGGTAATTTTCCTTCTTTCCACACTGAATTAAACAATGCTAGAATTTCTATTAATACAGAGTCATCTAAATGCTTAAGCAATTCATACCTTGTCCATACCACAGTCCATCCCTACCAGAAGTGTTTGAACCTGATTGGACAGCTTCCTGCAATTCCTGAAGGGAGAAAAACAAATTTATGGAGTTATTATCATCCAAACTCCTGTGCAATTTCCAACTTTCCTTTAACATAATTTCCTTTCTCAAATCACCTAACTCTCCAGAACTGTGTAATGCTTGGAACACCTCTACAAACATATCAGCCTTTTCCTTATTGGTTACAGTTTCACTATCTCCTTCCAGCAAAGCTGGGATAGATGGTGTTGTAGCGTGGATGAAATTACCGGAGAGACAGAGTCACTGGTAGATACGAAGCAGCTTCCTTATTCGACACAACAAGGTACAGCAGGCATCTTAACGGATGGAGACGCTTTCCGCAGAAAGGTCTGTTAGCTCAATGTGGGCTCGATATTTCTATGCTAAACACAAAGGCAATCGCTACTTAAAAGTTATAGACAATGCATAGACAATGCTTCCTATTGAAGCTACATACAAAATATAACACCATCCTTTCCTCCCGGTGCCAACATGTCTGGGTTGGTATCCACAGCCTTTAGGAATGTAAGTTAAGTTGACGATACATTTATTTGGCATTTCCCGTGCTAACATAGAAGATAATTAATATTTGTAATGTATAGGTGATACTGCCTTCGAAACTACAGCATCAGGTCAAACTACCAGAAGCATCTGGTATTCACACCTTTTAGGACGCCCATTGTGTTGGACTCAATCCACAGTCCTTTGTCAAACAGTGAAAATAGAAGTCTGGTGGCCAAAGTCATTTAAGTGGAAACAAATCATCTACCCAAAAAGAAATCCACTCTAACAGATGGTTTCCTATATATCCCTGACATTCTGTGAATGATCGTCCATAGCTGCTTTATAGGTGTCTCAGGGCCCAGGGTTCCACAAAATCTTCTCCAACTATCCCTCTTTGCATTTTTAATTACTCTCCTTGCTACTGCCCTTTCCTTTTTATACTCCATAACATTATCTAACACTGGGTACTTCCTTAATTTCCTGTAAGCTCTCTTTCTGTTTTTTACTGCTATACCACAATTTTTATTCTACCACGGAAGTAATGCTCGAGCCTTAAGTACATTCCATAGCAGAATAGTCAACTGAGCAACTTTATGAATTATAGAACAGAGGGATTCATTCCAATCGTCTATGGAGCCCTCACTATTAATCTCTTCCATTATATCCACAGCTTTCTCCTGGTACTCATCCCAATGGGCCAAAGAAAAGTTATACCTAGCAGACCTCTCCTCAACTTCTACTATCAAATTTCTACCAAATCGACATAATATAGGATAGTGATCACTTCCTAGTGTGTATCTGTCCATAACATCCCATTCCCCACCCTAGCTAAATTTGAGGAAGTGGTAGATAAGTCTAAGTGAGTAGAAGTATTCTTTACAATATTAAATCTTGTAGGCCTTCCGTTATTTAGCAGTACCATGTTGTATTTATCTAGAAACTCCTCTACTACCGTTCCATTACTATCTTTACTTTCACTCCCCCATATAGGATTATGGGCTTTGAAATCTCCACCCAGATTACTGGGGATTTTACCTTATTCATAATTTCATCCAAATCTGATAACATCATATTACCTGGATTATAAAAGTTAATCAAAGTTATTTGACCAGGAGAGCTCCAAACCTCCACAGCCACAATTTCAAGGTTAGATTTAATATCAAGTCTTCTAAACTGGAGTCCCATTTTTATGAAAGTTGCACACCCTCCACCAGATTTACCTGTTCTGTCAGCTCTCAAACTATCATATCCAGGGATCACAAAATCTAAATGAGGCTTTAACCATGCCTCCTGTATACAGATCAAATCAGGCTTGTCTTTAAAAGTTCCAACAAATCTTTTTAATTCTTGACCATTTGCAGATAAACTTCTTGCGTTCCATTGTAATATTAAAAACATCGAAATACTAATTATTGGCCTCTTCGTCTACATAAAGCTCCTCTGTACTCTCTGATCCCAACAACTGGGAAGTATTCAGTGATTGTTTCTCTGTCATATACTCATGTAATTTTTCCGGTAAAATCTGTTTTATATCAAGGAATCTCTCTGCAGCTCCAACAACTACTTTTATCATATCCAACCTCTTCGCTGTAGTTTTAGCTCCGACCAGTACATCAACAACAAACGCCAAAAAAGACTCTTTGGTCATCAACAACATGCCTGAAGGAACCATAGTTGGAGGACTCGGAATGAACGGACACCCCATCATTCCAATCTTTTCTTTACTTATCCTTTGCTGTCTATCAACTTTCTTTACTGCTTCAGCATATGATATTTTTTGTTGGATACTAACATCCTGAATCTGCTTTGCCTTACTAAAATACTCACATCCTCTGAACACCGCTATATGGTCCCCTCCACAGTTACTGCATTTAGGCACCGCTGCCTTACATGCTTTAATATCATGATCCTCTCCACATTTCATACATCTTCTTTTACCTCGACATGAACCAGCAACATGTCCAAATCTCTGGCATTTATAACAGCATAATGGAGGCCTAATGTATTCTCTAACTTGATGAGACATGCACCCAGGATAGACTCTAGTTGGAAGAACATCACCTGCAAAAACCAGAACAGGGGAATCCCAATTACCTCCTTCTCTCGATTTTAATCGTTTGGCTTCAATCACTCTACCACCTTTAATATTGTGCAAAATTTCCTTTTCAGTCATGCCAGACCAAATTCCATACACTACCCCCTTAACTCCCTACCTTTCTTTCAGAGTAATACACTCCACTTTCACAACTAATTTTCCCACCATTTTAGCACTGTTATATTGGTCAATGTCTTTGCAACAAATTTTCAGCAATCCATTAGACAAAATCTTGGCCTGGAATCCTTTACCTATTTGGTTCTCTAATGCTGCTGCCATTTTCAAGGGATTAAGGGCTCTAAATCCTCCTTCTCTTTCCTTCTGACCTTTAATTTTATACAGAACTATAAATTCCTCCAATTCACCCATTTTCCTCAATTTGTTGTCCCCCATTACTTCAGGTCTTTCACTTGGTGCATCCCTTTTTTTGGCTACCCTTACTTCTGGGGTATTCCACAGTCTCCCACCCTCCCCCTTCAATCTCAACCCCCCCTCTCCCTTTTGCAGCCATAGGCTAACCCTTTCCAAACTACTAGGCTCCTCCACACCAAAGTCCCCACCCACTCAATCCACCTAACCAGCCAGCCAAGAGTTACAGCTGCAGTCAGCCCAGCCTGTCTCCTGGTCTCCCTCTTCAATCTTATTTTCAACAGGGGAAGATGAAGTCCAATATTTTCAGTCTAACCTTACAGCCAAAATGTTATAATCTAGATACACAGCAACACACACAAAATACTGGAGGAACTCAGTGGACCAGGCAGCATCTATGGAATAAAGTACAGTTGAAGCACCGACTATACTTTTCTTCCATTGATGCTACCTGGCCTGCTGAATTCCTCCAGCATTTTGTGCGTGTTACTCAGATTTCCAGCATCTGCAGATTTTCTCTTGTTTGTGAATCCAGATACATAATTACTTTCAGGTGTTGATCATCATTTGTCTGCCCTTGTTCAATATACTTTGATAAGGATTAATTATTTAATAATCAATTTTCCTCTGCTGCACCCTTATTTGCAAAGATGATGGGTTTTAGGTGGGGTTAAAGCATAGATTAATAAAAATCTTTCCTGGTATGAAATAATACAGTAAAGCAAGATTTGGACTTTTATGTTTACCTTTACATAAGGTGAAAATAAGTTTTAGGACAACTTGACAAAAATATTAAAGAATGGAACAGGATCAACCAAAGCAAATTACTTGTAGTGGTGCAGTGGTTTAGAATTCACAACAAATTTAACTCCAAGATTTTTCTGCAGTCTTCTCATTGTCTATATGAGAAGGATCTTCAAACAATACCAAAAAAAATTCTGGAGTAAGTAACACCTCTTTTTACAAAAACTTCTGCACAGCTTCATAAATAGTTTGAAGGTAATTATCATGGCTCCGCCCTGATAAAATTAAGGTAATGAGTATTTTTTAATAACTCTTCCATCATTTTACATGTTGCTGTCATTTCAAATGAAAATTGATGCCACTGATGACCTGGCAGCTATGATTCACTGACTGAGAGAGGGTTCTTGTGGAACTAATTCAGAAGTTTGTAAATTAGAAAAACCAATTTGGTATGTAGGTAAATTCAGAAACAGCAACAACTTGTAGTGTCTGCAATATAAAAGAGTAGATGAATCACCCATGAGTGCTCAGTGTTGGATTTAGATTTTATTCAGCTGTTGTTCTCTGAGTAAATTAACGGAAAGAGTTTCCAATGATGGTGTGTTACAGCTGAACTGGCTGTATACTTACATTGTAGTAAATCACTAGGATTGAAAAATGCAAATATGGAAAATTAAATTCTTCAGATTAAATGTTCACCCTCAACGATACTTACAAGATTTTTACCTATTTGTATCCAACAACCATGAACCTCTATGTTTCATGTGGACAGTGACAAACAAAAGAGATAAAATGAGCTATTCATTTTGATTTAAGTTTTGTGTGTTTTATTTTAAAGCCAGACCTGTACATAGCTTTCCCACAATCACATATTGAGTGTGCAAAGGAAATATTAGACAATCCAAGTCTTAAGTGGCTGTTGGTTCTGGTGGTTTGGATGTGCTTGCTCTGGCATTGCCTCATTAAAAAGATAACATTTGGTATCAGTAATGTACTGGATCATGAAATATATAACGTGTATTGCTGCAGAAAAATCCATGCCTGAATTTAAGTGATTTATAGTGGAGAACAGGAGAATTTTCTTAACACAAAGAAAACTATAATTTGTAATTCACATCCAGGATGTTGCGGCAAAAACGATTACAATATTCAAGATGAGAATTGAATACATGGATGAAGGAAAAGGGATTACAGGCACAAGGAAATAAAGTGAATAGAATTTGACCACACCCAATTGTCCATATTCTGGAAAGATTAATGCTCACGCTGACTAATTTGACTTTTCACTTTAATGCCCCTGTTTTGCAGTTTTTATTTACATCAAGGGATTTAAGTGATGATTCTGTGCAGAAAGGAGGTACTCCAAGAGCGTTTGGGTTTTTGGAGCACACAGGAGTGGTGACCTAGCTCATCCCAGAGGCATGGGAGAACGGAGGAGACCTGGTGGTGCTTGGCTCAACCTGGGCAATGCTGATGAATCAAACCCACACAAGCTGGTGCAAGACAAGCATCGAGTTTCAGGTAAAGTGGCAGACCTCATCCTGGATGATTACAACCACTTCAGAATGAGAGGCTCATCAAGACAAGCTACAGTATATTGGAGTGACACATGCAGAAGATTGAACCTTCTCTGTGACCCTCTTTCCCCTTGCAGTGAATATGATTGCAATGTGTGCCGAACCAGAGTGCTGCGGTCCATGCTCCAAGTCTGATGTACAGCACCATCAATTGGAGCATTCATGCACGATCTGACAGTCGCCACAGAGTCCTTGTCTGGAACTAAGTGGATTCCTCAAGGACTGGAGAGGCTTATCAGCTGGGCAAGGATGAGTTTCAAGTCCACAAAATCAAGATCATTAGTGTCGAGGAAGGGCAGAGTCATCAACAGATTCTGCTTTAACGTTGCAGGAACACTCATTCCAATTATCTCTGAAAATCCAGTCAAGAGTCTTGGCAAGGTGTTTGACAGCAGCCTGAAAGACAATCTATTAATCCAGGCAAACTGTTAGGTGCTGGAGGGCTGGTTGAAAACAGTTGACAGGTGAGGACTACCTGGCAAATTCAAGACGTGGATATACTAGCACGGCATCCTACCGAGAATTCTTTGGCCACTGCTATTATATGAAGTTCCAATTTCCACTGTCAGGAACCTAGGGAGAAAGGTTAGCAGCCCTTGAAATACTTGGAGGAAGAGTTTAAGGTGACAAGAACTAGAGAGGTGTTGCAGTATAGAGAGTCCAGCGACCCAAAGCTGGCCCAGGCAGAGGTCTTTGTGAAGACCAGGACAGAGTGGAGAGCAGAGGAAGGAAGCCATGCAGCAGGCAGGATCTTGGCTCTATCACAATGTTCTGGTAGGAACGGTGACTCAAGGAAGAGCTGGCCTGGGAAGTATCCCAGCCCCCAGGTATGATGCAGCTAAGGGGAGAGAGAAGTGCAAGCTGATCCAGGAAACAGTGTGAGCAGCCTTGGATGAAGAGAGATTGCCAAGGCAGTGGGCATGAAGCAGCAGGTAGCTTGGACCAGGTGGGAGCAGGCCAGGGAAAGGAGAGTGACATGGACTGATCTCTGGTGAGCGGAGCCACATCGAATCAAGTTCCTTGTCCAGATGGTGTATGACATCTTGCCCAGTCCATCCAACCTGCATAGCTGGGGGAAGGTTGATGCCCCAGACTGTCTGTTGTGTTCCAGGAGAGGAACATTGGAGCGCATCCTGACCTGCTGCCCGAAAGCTCTTGGAGGGGGCTGATACAGCTGGAGACGTGACCAGGTATTTAAGACCCTCGCGGAAGCAAACTTCTTATGAATCAGTAACAGCAAAAGAGCTCAACCCTGCAATCAAATCATCAGCTTTGCGAGAGCTGGAGAGCAACCAGAAATAAAGCCGCCCGCAGGGATCTGGCACCCGCTCACGACTGGCAGCTCATGGCTGACCTGGAGAAACAACTAAAGTTCCCACAGACCTCCTTGAGACCAGACATCTCCTGGTCTTAGATGCAGCAAAACACATCACCCTGCTGGAGCTGGCTGTGCTGTGGGAGGAGCATCTGGGCGGGGCCCCTGAGAGGAAGCTTGCCAGGTATGAGGTACTGCTCGGCAACTATCGGATGCAGGGACGGAAGGCCGAGTACATGCCCGTTGAAGTGGGCTGTCACTGAACAGTCTCTTCTCAGAGCCTTCAACACATTGGGCATTGTTAGTAAAAGGAGGCAGAGAGCCTTCAGCAGCATCACTGAAGCAGCATAGGAAGCATCAAGATGGCTCTGGATGAAGGCAGCAAGTCCAAAGGGATCTGCAGCATATGCTACCTGAACACAAGTCGTGACTTGATCAACCACGGCTGGGCCACCTGGGTGAGGGTGTCTGATGTTGAAAGACCCGAAACACCCAATGACCCCAGGTTACATCACTGATGATGTGTTCAGAGCATCGTCAGATGTATTGTTCAAAGAAAGAATATTAGTATTTGTTCTTGACCCCCAATATGTACTTGCTCCAGACTAAAACATGGTAATATTTCCCTAAAATCCCAGAATTACTATTATAAAGCTTATGCTGCACCTACAATTACACCATGAATTTCAAGTTCTTTTATTTAATCATTATCCAGCTGTTGAGCACTTACCCTCCATGATGTAAATGGGAGACGAGTATAGATATTAGAAGTGGATGTTACTTTCTTGGGTTTTCAGAAGGCCTTTGACAAGGTGTCGCACATGCGTCGTACAAGATAAGAGCCCATAATATTACAGGAAAGATACTAGCATGGATAGAAGATTGGCTAACTGGTAGGAGGCAAAAAGTGGGAATAAAGGGGACTTTTTCTGGTTGGCTGTTGGAGACTAATGGTATCCCATGGGATTGCCTCTTTCCACATTATAGGTCAATGATTTGGATGATGGGATTGATGGCTTTGTGGCCAAGTTTGTGAACGATACAATAATAATGGAGAGGTAGGTAGTGTTGCAGAAGCAGAGCATCAGCAGAAAGACTTAGACAGATTAGGGAAGTGGGCAGAGAAGCAGCAGATGGAATACAGTGTATGGAAGAGTATGGTCATGCACTTTGGTAGAAGGAATGAAGATGTAGACTATTTTCTAAATGGAGAGCAAATTCAGAAATCAGAGGTGCAAAGTGACTTGGGAGTCTAAGTGCAAGATTCCCTAAAGGTTAATTGCAGATTGAGTCAATGGTAAGAAAAGCAAACGCAATGTTAGCATTCATTTTGAGAGGACAAGAATATAAAAGCAACAATGTAATGCCTAGGCTTTAAAAAGCATTGGTCAGAGTGCACTTAGAGTATTATGATCAGTTTTGGGCCTCTTATCTAAAAAGATTGTACTGGCATTGGACAGGATCCAAAGAAGGTTCACAAGAAAGACTCCTGGAATGAAAGCATCAACGTATGAGGAACATTGGATGCTCAGGGCTTGTACTCATTATAGTTTAGAAGCATGACAGGGGATCTCATTGCGACCTAGTGAATATTGAAAAGCCAAGATAGAGTGGATGTGGAGATGATGTTGCCTTTACTGGGGGAGTCTGTGACCAGAGGGCACAACCTCAGAATAAAGGGCTGTCCATTTAGAACGGAAATGAGAAAAAAATTCTTAAGCCACAAGGTAGTGAATATGTGGAACTTATTGCCACGGACAGTTGAGGAGACCAAGTCATTGAGTATATTTAAGGTGAAGATTGATAGGTTTCTGATTAGTCAGGGTTTCAAAGGTTACGTGAAGAAGGCTGGAGAATGTGGTTGAGAGGGATAATGAACTAACCATGATGGAATTGTGGGGCAGAGTCTACGGGCCAAATGGTCTAATTCTGCTCCTATGTCTTATGTTATGCAAATAAACACAATTTACTTGCATTTTATGATTAACAACAAACACTATCTATTTTTCTTTTTAGATTTCCAAATTCCAGGTGGAGTAGAAGTTCAAATAACCAGAGATGCCTGCCTTGATCCATCTGCGAAATTCTGTCCATAAGACATAGGAGCAGAATTAGGCCATTCAGCCCACCGAGTCTGCTTTGTCATTCCATCATGGCTGATCCTGGATCCCACTCAACCCCTTACACCTGTCTTCTCGCCGTATTCTTTGATGCCCTAACCGCGCCTTAAATATATACATGTACTTGGCCTCCACTGCAGTCTATGGTTAAAAGAAATCCTCCTTTTCTGTTCTAAAGGGTTGCCCCTCAGTTTTAAGGCTGTTCCCTCTAGTGTTTTGGTATGCCCACTATAGGAAAACATCCTCTCCACATCCACCCTATCCAGTCCTTTCAAAGTTTGGTAGGTTTCAGTGAGATCCCCCTGTATTCTTAATTCCAGTGAGTACAGGCCCAAAGCTGCCAAATGCTCCTCATAGCCCCTTCATTCCCAGAATCATCCTTGTGAACCTCCTCTGAACCCTCCCCAATAACAACACATCCTTTCTGAGATAAGGGGCTCAAAATCGTTGACAATTCTCTAATTGTGGCCTGACTATAGTCTTATAAAGGCTCAGCATTATCTCCTTGCTTTTATATTCTATTCCCCTTGAAATAAATGCTAACATTGCATTTGCCTTCTTAACCACAGACTCAGTCTGTAAACTTAGTCCTCCTGTTGAGTGCAGATACATTGATTTCCATTCCTCCACCAGGACCAGAATACAGTTTCATTTACAACCATCATGTGAGTTTGTTCTCTAGTTTGTAGCAAGCTTTAAATGCATCATACTGTTGTGATGTACTTTTTCACAGCCTGGCCAGCATGAAAAGATGTTTGTACTGGCTTGCTGAAGGTAAGGTGGTAGATGTTTCAGAGTATATGATAAGTACAAAGAAGTTGGAAACATAGTCTTGGAAGATAAGTGGAATATTTGATCCTTTTTAACTCTGCAGATGAGCCTCCTTACAAGTTATTTCGTGTCACTTTTTAACTTTTCTTTCTCTAGTTTCTTCATTTATGTGCAGACCCTACCTGCTTTCCTATCAAATGTATCCAATACAAGATTCTTCGTGTTCCTCAAAACATTAAATAGGGCTTGACCTAAGATGCTTTTTCCTTGGCAACATCACAACTTTTATTCCCATTTCAAGTTATATTATCTGTTAGAGTGGATTTTTTGGGGTAGATGATTTGTTTACACTTTAAGTGACTTTGGCCACCAGACTTCTACTTTAACTGTTTGACAAAGGACTGTGGATTGAGTCCACCACAATGTGCTTCCTAAAAGGTGTAAATACCAGATGCTTCTGGTGCCTAATGCTGTAGTTTCAAAGGCAGTCTTATCTATACATTATAAATATTAATTGTCTTCTATGTCAGCACGGGAAATGCCAAGTAATTCCTAAAGGCTGTGGATACCAACCAAGACATGTTGCGTCGGAAGGAAAGGATGGTGTGATATTTTGTATATAGCTTCAAAAGGAAGCATTGTCTATGCATTGTCTGTAACTTCTTAAGTAGCGATTGCCTTTATGTTTAGCATATGAATATCGAGCCCACATTAAGCTAGCAGCCTTTTCTGCGGAAAGCGTCTCCATCCATAAGATGCCTGCTGTACCTTGTTGTGTCGAATAAAGAAGCTGCTTTGTATCTACCAGTGACTCTGTCTCTCCGGTGATTTCATCCACGTTTCAACATTTGGGGTCAGGAGTGGGATACTTTCGTGACCCATTGTGTGGCCAGCGTTCCTAGCAGTCTTAAGTTGGTGAGTACTTTTCTAAAATAACACTCATACTTGGATCTGTTCGGTTGGTGGACACACGGGAACACGAGGTACGATGAATGCGGAGAGCTGAACTGGTAAATATAAAAGTAGTGTGTTCGTGTGTATGTGTGTTTATGTAAGTGAGGAATCTTTGCACGTTAACTTGGTTAACTTGGTGAGACTTGGACCACCAGTTGCAAAAGGCGGTAACCAACGGTACGGTTCGAGACGCCAAAGTAAGGACGTGATAGATGCGGAACTCTTCTTCCGCCGTCTCCGTCTCCGAACCTACTTCTTCGGCAAGGACTCTTCCACCCCCACCGATGACCCCATCTCCCATCTTCAACCCTCCTCCTCTTCATGGACACCCCGCTCTGGTCTTCTGCCTGCTCTGGATCACTTTATCGCTAACTGCCGACGGGACATCAACTGTCTCGACTTCACCACACCTTGTCCCCATTCCAACCTCACTCCTTCGGAACGCTCTGCTCTCCGCTCCCTCTGCACTAATCCTAACCTTACTATTAAACCCGCCGATAAGGGGGGTGCTATTGTAGTCTGGCGTACTGACCTCTACCTTGCCAAGGCACAGCGACAACTCGCGGATACCTCCTCTTATTTACCCCTCGATCATGACCCCACTAAGGAGCACCAGGCCATTGACTCCCACACCATCACCGACTTTATCCGCTCAGGGGATCTCCCATCCACTGCTACCAACCTGATAACAACCACACCTCGCACTTCCCGATTCTACCTCCTACCCAAGATCCACAAACCTGCCTGTCCTGGTAGACCTATTGTCTCAGCTTCCTCCTGCCCCACTGAATGCGTTTCTGCATACCTCGACATGGTTTTATCCCCCCACGTTCAATCCCTTCCTACCTATGTTCGTGACACTTCTCACGCTCTTAAACTTTTCAATGATCTTAAGTTCCCTGGCCCCCACTGCTTTATCTTCACCATGGATGTCCAGTCCCTATATACTTCCAGCCCCCATCAGGAAGGTCTCAAAGCTCTCCACTGCTTTTTGGATTCAGTTCCCCTCTACCACCGCTCTGCTCCATCTAGCGGAATTAGTCCTTACTCTTAATAATTTCTCCTTTGGCTCCTCCCACTTCCTCCAAACTAAAGGTGCAGCTATGGGCACCCGCATGGGTCCTAGATATGCCTGCCTTTTTGTTGGCTTTGTGGAACAATCTATGTTCCGTACCTATTCTGGTATCTGTCCCCCACTTTTCCTTCGCTACATCGATGACTGCATTGGCGCTGTTTCCTGCACGCATGCTGAGCTCGTTGACTTCATTAACTTTGCCTCCAACTTTCACCCTGCCCTCAAGTTTACCTGGTCCATTTCCAACACCTCCCTCCCCTTTCTTGATCTTTCTGTCTCTATCTCTGGAGACAGCTTATCTACTGATGTCTACTATAAGCCTACTGACTCTCACAGCTATCTGGACTATTCCTCTTCTCACCCTGTCTCATGCAAAAATGCCATCCTCTTCTCGTAATTCCTCCACCTCCGTCGCATCTGCTCTCAGGATGAGGCTTTTCATTCCAGGATGAGGGAGATGTCCTCCTTTTTTAAAGAAAGGGGTTTCCCTTCCTCCACCATCAACCCTGCTCTCAAATGCATCTCCCCCGTTTCACGCACATCTGCTCTCACTCCATCCTCCCGTAACCCCACTAGGAATAGGTTTCCCCTGGTCCTCACCTACCACCCCACCAGCCTCCAGGTCCAACATATTATTCTCCGTAACTTCCGCCATCTTCAACGGGATCCCACCTCTAGGCACATCTTTCCCTCCTCCCCCCTGCTTTCCGCAGGGATCGCTCTCTACGCGACTCCCTTGTCCATTCATCCCCCCCATCCCTCCCCACTGATCTCCCTCCTGGCACTTATCCTTGTAAGCGGAACAAGTGCTACACATGCCCTTACACTTCCTCCCTTACCACCATTCAGGGCCCCAGACAGTCCTTCCAGGTGAGGCGACACTTCACCTGTGAGTCAGCTGGTGTGATATACTGCGTCCGGTGCTCCCGATGTGGCCTTCTATATATTGGCGAGACCCAACGCAGACTGGGAGATCGTTTTGCTGAACACCTACGCTCTCTCCGCCAGAGAAAGCAGGATATCCCAGTGGCCACACATTTTAATTCCACATCCCACTCCATTCTGATATGTCTATCCACAGCCTCCTCTACTGTAAAGATGAAGCCACACTCAGGTTGGAGGAACAACACCTTATATTCCGTCTGGGTAGCCTCCAACCTGATGGCATGAACATTGACTTCTCTAACTTCCGCTAATGCCCCACCTCCCCCTCATACCCCATCCGTTATTTATTTATATACACACATTCTTTCTCTCTCTCTCCTTTTTCTCCCTCTGTCCCTCTGACTCTATCCCTTGCCCATCCTCTGGGTTTCCCCCCCTCCTCCCTTTCCTTCTCCCTGGGCCTCCTGTCCCATGATCCTCTCATATCCCTTTTGCCAATCAACTGTCCAGCTCTTGGCTCCATCCCTCCCCCTCCTGTCTTCTCCTTTCATTTTGGATATCCCCCTCCCCCTCCCACTTTCACATCTCTTATTAGCTCTTCTTTCAGTTAGTCCTGACGAAGGGTTTTGGCCCGAAACGTCAACTGTACCTCTTCCTAGAGACGTTGCCTGGCCAGCTGCGTTCACCAGCAACTTTGTTATGTGTTGCTTGAATTTCCAGCATCTGCAGAATTCCTCATGTTGGCGTGTATACTCGTTCAGGGAGCTGCGTTTTAGTGTATGCGTGTGCAAGTGTGATGCAAAGGAACACAGCAGGCATCATGAGTTCGGGAACTCAAAATTGGCAGATTGTGGAATACATACTCTGCGGTTTTATATTTTGCGTAGTGTGGGAATTAGTATGGAGATATCTCAGGAAGAGGTTTTACCCAGAGAGATCTACCAGAATGGCACCTATTGAGGTCGGGCAACATCAAGCTGAGAACCCTGATGATCCGAGCCAGCCCTAGACCTTGATTACAACTATTCATAAGCCCTTCGCCCCCGGGGAGAAAGAGCATCTTGTCTGAGTTGCCCTCACTTATAGTTGCCTGTGGGAATTCAGAATTCTGGCGCAAACTCGAGGACATGGTTGAAATTCACCAGATGCACCCTAAAGATATACATGTGTTAGTGAAAGCAAAGTGCCCGAGGAATATGTGGGACGGGATGGCCCAGGGGGTGCGGGATGGTACATGGGCAACTACCAGGAGCGCCAGTAATGAAGAAAGATATCGTTCTTTTAAAGGGGAAGTAAGGCAGCAGCTGGGGGGAGGTGAGAGTAGCTGGGGAACGATAATGGCAGTGATTCAAAAAGCTGACGAGACAGCCATGGATTATGCAGAACGTAAATATCGAGAGTACGAGGAGTATTCAGGGTTGGATAATCCAGGGAGGGACGACCCAGTCTTCCTAAAAATGCTGAAGGAAGGCCTGAACTCAGCCCACCAAGAAGTTTTAGATTTAGGCATAATGGTAGGGTCCAACTACTCTGAGATAGTTTCATGGGCCAGTGAGATAGACCAAAAAAAATGCAAGAGAAATTGTAAAGTGGGTATAGTGGATGCAGCTGCTGTGATGTCCCGGAGAGTTTGTTTTGCTTGCCGGCAGTCAGGGCACATAGCAAAAGACTGAAGGACCAGGTATAAAAAGAGTGAAGGAGTTGACATGCTACAGCTGTGGCCTATCGGGACATGGCTGGAGACAGTGTCCGAAAGGGAGGGGGAAATCCCAGGAGAAGGTCACGGCAGACACCCAGTCACTCACCCCATCAGCAACCAGTCTGACTCTCGATCAGATCAAAGAGTTAGTGACAGCGCCTCTGAAGGCAGAAAAAGATGCAGCAGCGGGCTCCACTGCCAGCTCTGATGACTCACGGATGTACACAACGGCATTGTTAGGGGGACGGCAATGCAATATGTTAGTGGACACAGGGGCATCGGTATCGATAACAGACTTACCCTTACCAACAACCGGACAGGCCAGTTATATCAGGGGTGTAGGAGAGAAAACAGTAAAAGCAGAAAGAAGCGAGAAGCAAATACTAGAAATCGGGGGAGTGCAGCTTCCAGTGTATTTCTGGGTATGTCCAAACAATGAGGGCGCAATCCTTAGAATAGACATCCTAAGGGAAGCAGGAGCTGTTATAGATTCGGAAAAGGGAGAAATAATATGGACGAGTCAGGGGCAGTGAACACATACAACCAACAGAATACACAAGCAAGATTGTGAGCAGGTAAAGATAGACCCAGTTAAAATAGAGGAAGGTCTGTATAAACCCCCTAAGCAGGACCCTATACAAACTGACACACTGACCGCTGTTCAGGGTATAGCGAAGGAACAAAAACACCAGGGGATACTCAGAAAGACTGCGGCTACTCCAGAACATAAAGTTTTCCCAGTTCCTCCGAGGGCAGAAATTACAGTGAAGAAGGCAGCAGAGGAACAAGAGGCAACTGAAATTGCAAGTGTGCAGGAGGAAACGACAGATGCCAGCTCAGTAAAATTATATGAAGAGGTAGAGACAGAAGAGAAGAAAAAATGGAGGAGAAAAGGAGCAAAGGAGGGACCAGGTGGGTGCTGGACACACAGGGAGGAAAGAATCGCGGTGGCCGCACCTGGTATTAGACAGATACTACTAAAGTTATATCATGGTGCGATGCATCAGGGAAAGCAGAGCATGATCACAACCCTCCAGCAGGACTGGTGGTGGCCAGGGATGGGCAGGGATGTTGAGAAATTCTGCCGCCGTTGTATCATTTGTGCCCAGCATAACCCTGGTAAGGGCAGAAAGCTACAGCTGGCAAATTAGCCTCGACTGAGGGGACCCTGGGAAATCCAGATAGACTTCACAGGGCCCCTGCCAAAAAGCAGTCGGGAAAAGCTACTGTCTAATAACTATGGATCACTTCACTCGGCAGGTAGAGGCTTTCCCAACAAGGGACTGCACCACCCGCACCGCAGCATGGATCATAGTTCAGGAAATCCTCCCAAGGTGGGGAACCCCATTTCAGGTGAATTCAGATCAGGGAGCACATTTCACAGGGAAAGTGAAGGAAATGTACCGACTGCTAGGGATTCGACAATGGTTCCACGTACCCTACCACCCCCAGAGTTCAGGGATGGTAGAAAGGATGAAACGAACAATCAAGAATGTGTTAGCCAAAGCTATAGCTGAGACAAGGAATACATGGTTTGATGTATTACCAGGAATCTTGATGAGATTGCGTCAAACCCCGAACTGCACATTGTGTCTCAGCCCCTATGAATTATTGATGGGGCGAGCAACGTGACTCCCTTATGGGGTAATTACGGGTTGCGGGGAGTCTGGGGCTTACAGGGATAGAATGACCCAATATGTGAAAGACCTTTGTAACCAACTTAAAGTATTAAAGGACCGAGCGAAACAACAGCAATGAATCGCTGATCAGAAAGAGCCAGAGGGAAGGGGGATAGTTCTTCCACAGCCTGGCGACCAAGTTATGGTGAGGGTGCTGCCAGAAAGGCCAGGGTTTGCCCCCAGGTGGACAAAACCACAGACGGTACTCTTAACGAAAGATACGTGTGTGTGTGTACAGACTCGGCGAGGCAGCCAGTGAAAACACTGGACTCAGGTTAAAGCATACAACTCACCCTCTCGTTGCTCCCACAGACAGAGCGGGGGACCAAGTGTACCCAATAACCATGTAATCACAGAGAACCTAAGAGAGGAACACCAGCCAGCCATGCCAGACCTGATCACAGCTGATGAAAACATACCTGGAGAAAACGCAAAGGCAGAAAACACCGGGAGCGTGGCAGAAGACACTGAGAACGTGTTGGAAAACCATGAATAGCCTGCTAAAGTGTGATGACGATGGTACTCTGTAAAGAAGGCTGGTTGCTGAAGGTAGATGATTAATTTTATACAATAGTATAAAAAATTATTTGGGAAATAGACAGGGAGGGATTTTTGAGTTAAAGCAGAGATGGCAAGTTCCACCACTTCAATGGCATTTCAGACTGCACACGTCATCTGAAAGCAGTCACCCCGAGTCTGAGGAGCTGGGCCCTTTTCAGCAGTTCGGCCAGTGATCAACCGGACAGTTCGGAAGTGGGTGCCACCGGGGAGAGGTCCTTGCAGACATTTACGTAGAGGCCAGCCCAACCCCTTCCTGTACATTGATGAGAGAGCCTGTGGGTGCTCCTGGAAGGAGAGTTTCAGCGACCAGAGGATAAAGGGTTGAAGACAAAAGAATGTAATTAAGCTGCAGTCAGCCTGCAGGGAAAGAGCAGGCACACCAAAGGAGCTGCATTCCTAAAGACTTGGAACAGCCTCTCTGCTTAACATTTGGTAGATAATGCTAGGATAGATATCGAGGTACATAAAATTGGGGGGGAATTTCGAGACAGGGCATATTTGCGGCCCTATTTTAGCAGATCCTCCTAGGTTGCCCTTTCCTGATACAAATTTGATTTTTGTCCAGGAAGGCCAAGAAGAGGACTGTTAGAGTGAATTTTTTTTGGGGTAGATGATTTGCTTACACTTAAATGACTTTGGCCACCAGACTTCTACTTTAACTGTTTGACAAAGGACTGTGGATTGAGTCCACCACAGTGGGCTTCCTGAAAGGTGTAAATACCAGATGCTTCTGGTGCCTGATGCTGTAGTTTCGAAGACAGTCTTATCTATACATTATAAATATTAATTGTCTTCTATGTCAGCACGGGAAATGCCAAGTAAATCCTAAAGGCTGTGGATACCAACCAAGACATGTTGGCGTCGGAAGGAAAGGATGGTGTGATATTTTGTATATAGCTTCAAAAGGAAGCATTGTCTATGCATTGTCTGTAACTTTTTAAGTAGCGATTGCCTTTGTGTTTAGCATATAAGTATCAAGCCCACACTGAGCTAGTAGCCCTTTCTGCAGAAAGCGTTCTCGTCCGTAAGATGCCTGCTGTACCTTGTTGTGTCGAATAAAGAAGCTGCTTTGTATCTAACAGTGACTCTGTCTCTCTGGTGATTTCATCCACGTTTCAACATTATCCTTCTCCACTACACCATTCTATACTACACTATACTAACTTTCACTGCATTTCCTTCACCTACATATTTGCATTCTCACCTTTGTAATGAATATAACAAGATTTCTGGTAAACAGCTACATTATTGAGACTAATTGGTCTATTTTTAATAAAACGTAAACAACAGGAATTCTGCAGATGCTGGAAATTCAAGCAACATACATCAAAGTTGCTGGTGAACGCAGCAGGCCAAGCAGCATCTATAGGAAGAGGCGCAGTCGACGTTTCAGGCCGAGACCCTTCGTCAGGACTAACTGAAGGAAGAGTGAGTAAGGGATTTGAAAGCTGGAGGGGGAGGGGGAGATGCAAAATGATAGGAGAAGACAGGAGGGGGAGGGATAGAGCCGAGAGCTGGACAGGTGATAGGCAAAAGGGGATACGAGAGGATCATGGGACAGGAGGCCTAGGGAGAAAGACAGGGGGGGGTGACCCAGAGGATGTACCCCAGCTGTTACTCCTTTTTATGCACACATTCTTTCTCTCACTCTCCTTTTTCTCCCTCTGTCCCTCTGAATATACCTCTTGCCCATCCTCTGGGTCACCCCCCCCCCGCCGTCTTTCTCCCTAGGCCTCCTGTCCCATGATCCTCTCGTATCCCCTTTTGCCTATCACCTGTCCAGCTCTCGGCTCTATCCCTCCCCCTCCTGTCTTCTCCTATCATTTTGCATCTCCCCCTCCCCCTCCAGCTTTCAAATCCCTTACTCACTCTTCCTTCAGTTAGTCCTGACGAAGGGTCTCGGCCTGAAACGTCGACTGCGCCTCTTCCTATAGATGCTGCTTGGCCTGCTGCGTTCACCAGCAACTTTGATGTATGTTGCTATTTTTAATAATGTTGGTTGAGATGAACTGTCATTTAAAAGTCCAAATCTCAGGAATAATTCCAGGGGATCTTTAGCACCTCTTTAGAGGTACTTAATTTTAACACCTCATTAAAAGATTCACACTCCAATTTAAGCAACATGCATTGAAGATGTTCTGATGAAGGTCTTAGCAAATAATGTTGACTGTTTATTCCCCTCCATAGATGCAGTCTAACTTGCTGAGTTTGTCCAGCATTTTGTGTGTTGCCAAAAAAGTTCACTTTTCCCTTTATTCTTATCTATATTGTCTAATTCCTATCCCTTTTCCTGCAATATCTTTTGATTTCACAGTTTCTAAAAAAAATTCAGCTTTGATATTGCCCTTTTGAAAAATCCTTTTTATTAAGTTGCCTTAAATTCACAAGTTAATCTGTTGCATTTTAGTAAAATATGTTCCTCAAAACATTATTTTTTGGTATCTGATACTATAGTTTGTTTTAACCTTGTTGACTAACTTGGTCAAGTCAAGAGCCTTCTGAAAATCAAAATATATCGATTGGTTTCCCCTTATCATTTCTATTAGTCACATCCTGAAGCTCCAGCAGACCAGTCTTTTTTTTTCATTTCATAAATCCATGCGAATTCTGTTCAATCCTCTTATTCTTTTCATGCTAATGTATTATATCTTTCACTGGAGATTCCAGCATTTCCCTGCCATTGATATTAGTATAAAAGGTCATAAATTCCCTATTTTTCTCCTTTCTTAAATTGTAAAATTACATTTACTATGTTCCGATATACAGTATATACAAACCAGGAAGGTAAGAGCCAAAGGAACCTGCATTTGCCCTTGTAGTTATTTTACATGTACATTTAAATGCTCTCATAGTCATAGAGTTACACAACATGGAAACAGGCTCTACAGCCAAGCTCATCCATGTTGGCCAAAGTGTCTGTCTAAGCTAGTCCTTTTTACCAGTGTTTTAGCCCATATTACTCTAAACCTTTTCTATACATATATCTATAGGAAGAGGTACAGTCGACATTTCAGGACGAGACCCTTCGTCACAACTAACTGAAAGAAGAAATAGTAAGAGATTTGAAAGTGGGTGGAGGAGGGGAGATCCAAAATGATAGAAGAAGACAGGAGGGGGAGGGATGGAGTCAAGAGCTGGACAGTTGATTGGCGAAAGGGATACGAGAGGATCATGGGACAGGAGGCCTAGGGAGCAAGAAATTGGGGGTGGGGGAGCCCAGAGGATGGGCAAGGAGTTATAGTGAGAGGGCCAGAGGGAGAAAAAAAAGGGGGAGGGATTTAAATAAATAAATAAATAAATAAGGGGTGGGGTACGAAGGGGAGGTGGGGCATTAACGGAAGTTAGAGAAGTCAATGTTCATGCCATCAGGTTGGAGGCTACCCAGACGGATTATAAGGTGTTATTCCTTCAACCTGAGTGTAGCTTCATCTCGACAGTAGAGGAGGCCGTGGATAGACATATCAGAATGGGAATGGGACGTGGAATTAAAATGTGTGGCCACTGGGAGATCCTGTTTTCCCTGGTGGACAAAGCGTAGGTGTTCAGTGAAATGGTCTCGCAGCCTGCACCGGGTCTTGCCAATATATAGAAGGCCGCACCGGACACAGTATATCACACCAGCCGACTCACAGGTGAAGTGTCGCCTCTGGGCTCCCCCCTCCCCCTTTCTTTCTCCCTAGGTCTCCCATTCCATGATCCTCTCCCTTCTCCAGCCTCATATCCCTTTTGCCAATCAATTTTCCAGCTCTTAGCTCCATCCCTCCCCCTCCTATCTTCTCCCATCATTTCGGATCTCCCCCTCCCCTTCCCATTTTCAAATCTCTTACTATCTCTTCTTTCAGTTAGTCCTGACGAAGGGTCTTGGCCCAAAACGTCGACTGTACCTCTTCCTATAGGTGCTGCCTGGCCTGCTGCATTCACCAGCATCTTTTGTGTGTGTTGCTTGAATTTCCAGCATCTGCAGATTTCCTTGTGTTTGCTATACATATATCTGTCTGATTGTCTGTGAAACATTGTAGTGTAACTATATCTACCTTTACACCTTCCTCTGATAGCTTGCTCCAAAAATCTACCATCTTCTAATGGAAGAAAATTTCTCCTCGGATCCCTTTGAATCTCTCTCCTCTCACTGAACTCCTTGCATTGAACTGCTGCTGCTAAATTAACAAATTTCACGTCACATGCCAGTGATAATAAACCTGATTCTGATTCATCTTAAGTCTATAGTTTTAGACTCCCTACTCTGAAAAAGATCGTGCCCATCCATTGTATTCACGCCTTCAATGATATTTTATACCTCAATAAAGTCATCTCTCCGTCTCCTATAATCCAGGGGAATATATCCCAGCATCATCCTTGTGAATCTTTTCATCACACTTTCCAATTTAATGTCATTTTTCCTATGGAGGGATGACAAGATCTGCACACAAGTCTCCGAGTGTGGTCTCAACAATGACGTACAGTTGCAGCATGACTTCCACGCTTTGGAAGCAAAACCCTGACTAATGAAGGCAAGCATGCCTCACTATCCTGTCTGGGTCACTTTCAGAGGACTATGTACCTGTACCCTTAGTTTTCTCTGTTCTACAAAACTCTCCAGGGGCTTACCAGTTACTGTCCTGCCCTGGTTTTATTTTCCAAAAATGCATCACTTTGCACTTGTCCAAATTAAATTCCACCTGCTAATTAGTTTTGGAATTTATTGCTGGTCTAGTCTCGTAGTTAATCTTGCCTTTCTTTATCATTTTCTTGATCTTCCTTTGTTGAGTTCCAAAAGGGTTCCCATCCTGAAGTAGCCCAGTACATTTGAAAACTTAATAAATTTCTTCCTTCAGTTGAATGCTATATATTTTTTTAATTACCCATGGAAGAAGCACATTTACAGGGAGGTTTTGTGTCTTCAAGGAATATGTGGTGTGACTTGAATAGGAATTTCAGATTATCCATTCCTCTACACTCGTCCTTTGTGATAAATGTCACTGGTTGGGGGAGCATTGCCAAAGAAACCTTGCTGAGTTGCTGGAGGATATTTCTAGATGTCTGAAAATGCAGTCACTGTACACTATTGATTGTATCGGTGACAGTTTAAAACTATGGATTAGATCCCTGTTTTATCTTGGAATGTACCAAGCTCTAGACTGTTGTTGGAGGTACAATAATCAAAGTAAAGTAAAGAATATTATATTACACATCTTCTTTATGTCTTGAGATGATGGAAATCAATGTTAACGTAGCGATTAGTGCAACACTATTACAGCTCGGGGCGATCCAGAATTCAGAGTTTAATTCCAGCACTGCTCAGTAAGGAGACTCTGAACATCCTTCCCATGGAATGTGTGGGTTTTCCCCGGAGCTCTGCTTTCCCCCAACACTGCAGAGATATACTGGACAGGTTAATTGGTCATTGTAAATTGCCCTGTAATTAGGTTAGAGTTTAATTGGAGCTGTGGGGTTGCTAGAGCAGCGTGGCTCAAAGGGCCAGAAGGGCTTATTCTGTGCTAAATAAATAAATATTAGAGTGAGAGTGAGTGACTCACAACAGAATATTCAGCCTCTGACCTACTCTTGTAACCACAATATTTATATAGCTAGTTCAGTTGAACTTCTAATCCATGGTACTCCCTCCAGGATGTTAATGTTTGTGTATAGGCAATGATATTGCCAGCAAGAGAAAGTAATTGGACTCTTTCTCTTGATTGAGAGGATCACTCCCTGAATTTCGTGTGAAGTGAAGATTCCTTCCAACTTAAAAGCCCACATCTGAATATTGTCCAGATCTTACAACATAAGGTGTTTATTCATAGAACATAGAATAGTACAGCACAGTACAGGCCCTTTGGCCCACAATGTTGTGCCGACCCTCAAACCCTGCCTCCCATATAAGCCCCCAACTTAAGTTCCTCCATATACCTGTCCAGTAGTCACTTAAACCTCACTAGTGTATCTGCCTCCACCACTGACTCAGGCAGTGCATTTCACAAATGAACTGTATCAAGAGAAACTTCAAAGCAATTGTTTAATGAAAAACATGGATTTAGATTGCACTAAACAGACTTTGCAGTAATCTTTTGACAAAGTTCCACGTCAAATAATTGAAAAGTAAATGTTATAGAAATCCTCAGCAGATTCTGGAGTGGCTAATCATGCAGGGTATCACAGAGAAAATTATTGAAAAGATTCACAACTGTTTAATGTCGCTTCCTGCACGCAAGTGTAAAGGAGAATGAAATAATTGTTACTCCGGATCCAATACAGCACAAAAACCCCCCCACAAAAGATAAAGAATGCAATAATAATAAAACACAAAAAATATAAATGCATAAGATAGCTTATTGACACAGATTGATTGTATGTTCATAAAGTGACACTAGGTTGTACATAATTGACAGGAAATAACAAAATAAGTGGTGGAGTTAGTGAGCAGAGGTGTTGATCAGCATTACTATTTCAAAGGTTCAAAGGTACAATTTAATGTCAGAGAAATGTATACAATATACATCCTGAAATGCTTTCTCTTCACAAACATCCACGAAAACAGAGGTGTGCCCCAAAGAATAAACAACAATTAAATGTCAGAACCCCAAACACCCCCCCAGCTCCCCGCTACCGTGCATAAGCGACAGCAAGCAACAATCCCTCCTCCCCCCACCGGCACAAAAAAGCATCGACACTGCCACCGAACACTCAAGTGTGAGCAAAGCAACAACAAAGACACAGACTTACAGTTACCCCAAAGACTTCACATTTCAGCCAGTATTCGACATACCACAGGTTCTCTCGCTCCCTAGTTATGGAGAAAAGAGGTGTCTCCATTTTCTCAGCGACTGGGGAGACATAAAAAACAATTCACTGGTTTATGATGTTAAAAGTCCACCATGTTGCTTTTTTCGAGCTCTGTACCCAGAAAACTGGGCACACAATTGCCAATATTCCAACTCACCTGACAACACACGGGTCTCCTGTCGTGACACCAATGCTCCAGCCACCTGTCCCCAGAGCCCTGAGATCCCAGGCTTTCGAATCCAAGCTGGACTCTTAGGCTGAGCCTTTGGCAAGCCGAACAACAACGGTTGGTTGTGAAACCCCGAGAGCGGGTCGCATTTCTGCAAAGAACCGTAGTCAGCGTGTAACTCCAGGTCAAAATCTTCAAAGAAAAACCCTGAATGGGGAAAGCAGAAATATTAAAGATGGAAACAGAGCTGTTTCTGAAGGTGCGAGCAACAGAGTCACTGTTAGACGCCATTAACCCTCCCAATTTGGGGAAAATAATAATTTATGAGCCTGGTAGTCGTGGCATGGAAGATGGAAGTGGGACAAACTGTCCAAAAGCAGGGTGGGTGGAATCATTCGTGATGTCACAGACCCTTCCCCGGCACTTTTCTGTATATATATCTTTGATGCTGAGTGATCAGATAAGTGCTTACAAAAGTGCTGATACTTTGACCACCTTACTTAAGATCCAGTATCTTTTATATGATTCATTTTATAGGAAGCCATTTGGCCTACTTAGCTTTGGTTCTTCTGAGACTCCCATGACTATCCATGAAGTGTAATTACTAACTTTTGAAAATCTTCCTAAGATTTTCCTAAAATCTTCCTAAATCTTCCTCAAAGTCTACAGGCATTGTTATTGATCTGAATCTGACAACATTCGCCCTCCAGACACCTGCTTTAGATCTGTGGTATATGGCCTGACTCTGAAGTGCTCTTCACTGGTGAGCTGCTTCCTGATATGAACATGTCTGTAGCTCATTGCCTAATTAAAATGAGACAATTTACGGCACCACATGTTTGAGGTCAGCAAAAGCCCGAAGGCATATACCACATTCCAACACAGACAAATCAAATGCAAATAACCTGGACAAAACCTTTACTTTAAGTGCTTTGTGGCCACCTCTAAAAAAAACATTAGGGAACCACCCCATAATGAGACACAGGCAACTCATTTGGAAGAGATGATAATGAAGAAACTTCAACTAAAAATACAAATTTATTAATCAGTTTATTATATCTGTGCCTCTTATTGTCTTTGATATATGCTGTATGGCCACTATAATTTCATCAGGCCAAAAATTCCTTTGTATTAATCAAGCAGACAACAGCCTCTTAATACTTTGTTGGTACCTAATTTTTTACTCTTGTACCTTGAAATGTTTGAATAATCAGGAGTTTGAACAGCAGCCAATCAGAGATTGGGAGAGAGAGAAGAGGTGAGTCACACAGGTGTGTGTGTGTAATAAAAAACAGCGCTTCAGGGGAGGTTTGGTGTTTGAACAGTGGCCAACAAGAAATTGGAATGCATTAGCAAGGCCAAATAAAAATATGGCAGGGGCAAGAGGAGCGGCATTTGTTGGAGTAAACAGTGTTAGAGTGGGGATTTGAGACTTTGGCTCTTCAACACCTCAGAAAGGAGAGTCTTTAGTGAGAGAAGGCAAGAAATTGTAGGTAGATTTATTTTTGCAGTTTATTTGTTTCCTTCTTTATAATTGTACAGTTAGAGCAGTTGTGTTGCCAGGCAGGATAGTTGAAAGCTCCTCTTGCAGGATGTGGTAAGGTATGGAGACCTCCAGTGCCCCTGATGACCTCACCTGCAAGAAATGCAACCAGCTGCAGCTTTTAACACTCTGCATTAAGGAGTTAAAGCTGGAACTGGATGAACTCCAGATCATTCGGGAAGCTGAGGGGGTGATAGACAGGACATATAGAGAAGTAATTATCCAAGGTGCAGGACACAGGAGACAGGGTGACAGTCAGGAGGGTGAAAGGGGAAACAGTCAGTCAGAGTATCCCTGTGGCCATCTTCCTCAATAATATCACTTTAGTTACTGTTGGGGGAAAAGACTTAGCAAAGGAAAGTCACAGCAGCCAGATCACTGGCACTGAGTCTCAGAAGGAAAGCGGGGAGAAGAGGTGAGCTGTAGTGATGTGATAGGAGATTGGTTAGTAAGAACCAATGGCTTGGGTAGGAAGAGTGAAAAGGTTCTGCAAAGTGAGTTCAGCTCAATTAAAGGACAAGACCTCCAGGTTTGTGATCTGAGGATTCCTAACCATGCCACATGCTAGTGAGGCTAGAAATAGGAAAATCATACAGTTTAACACATGGCTAAGGAGTTGATGTAGGAGGGAGGACTTTAGATGTTTAGATCATTGGGCTCTTTTCCAGGAAAGTTGGGACCTGCACAGAAAAGGCAATTTGCACCTAAACTGGAGGGGGACTAATAACCCAACAGGAAGTTTTGTTAGTACTGCATGGAAGTTTTAAACTAGAGTTGCAGGGGGATGGGAACCAAAGTACCCTGAGTGAATAGTGGACTGATTGTGGAGACATATGTTGTTAAGATATCAGACAAAGTCAGGAATCAAAAGATTAAACATGGTGCATTTAATGTTCTGAGTTGTGTATATTTCAATGCCAAAGTATTGTAGGAAAAGCATTTGAGCTAAGGACAAGGATCAACACATTCAATTATGCTATTGTAGCCATTATTGAAACTTGGTTGCAAGAGGGGCAGCATTGGTAGCTCAATATTCCAGGGTTCTGTTGTTTTTGACATTCTAGAGTGGGAGGGATTAAATGGGGAAGGGAAAAATTACTGGTCAGGGAAATTGTCACAGCAGTGGTCAGTCATGACAGACTGGAGATCTTGTCTTGTGAGGTGTGATGGGGGGAACTGAGAAATAAGGAAGGTATGACTACATTAATGGGGCTATATTATAGACCACCCAACAGTCCACAGGATTCAGAGGAACAAATTTGGAGAGAGATTGTGGACTGTTGCAAGAATCGTAAGATTGTGATAGTAGGTAATTTTAATTTTTCACTTATTGCCTGGGACTCCTACACAGTAAAAGGACTAGATGGTATAGACTTTGGCAAGGGTGTTCAAGAAAGTTTCCTTAATCAGTACATAGAAGTCCCAATGAAAGAATGTGCAATACTTGATCTCCCATTTGGGAATGAGATGAAGCAGATGACAGAAGTTTGCATCTGGTGACCATCATGCCACCAGTTTCTAGACAACTATGGAAAAAGATAGATCTGGTCCTCGGGTTGAGATTCTAAATTGACGAAAGGCCAGTTTTGATGGTATCAGAAGGGATCTGGCAAGTGTGGATTTGGATAGGCAGTTTTCCGGCAAAGGTATATTTGGTAAGTGGGAGGCCTTCAAAAGTGAAATTCTGTGAGAGTGTCAAGCTTGTGTGTGCTGTCAGAATAAATGGCATGGACAACAAGGTTAGGGAACCTTGGTTTTCGAGAGATATTGAGGCCCTGGTTAAGGAAACAAAGGAGGTGTATAACAGGCATAGGCAAGTAGGAACAAATGGGATGCTTGAAGAGGATAAGAAATGCAAAATAGCACTTCAAGAAGAGACCAGGTTGACTCAAAGTTATGGTGTTCCTCTAGCAGACAAGGTGAACGAGAATCCTAAGGGCTTCTACAGGTATGTTAAGATCAAGGGACTATGAAGGTGGGGGAAAGGGAGGAAGAAATACCTTGTACTTCTTCCTCCTCTCCCCCCAATCTCTTAGTCTGACTCTATCTTCCTTTCTTTCCAGTCCTGCTGAAGAGGCTTGGCCTGAAATGTCAACAGTTTATTCTATTTCATAGATGCTGCCTGGCCTGCTGAGTTCTTCTAGCATTTTGAATGTAAATAGTCTGGCTGGTTAAGTCCATTTCTTAGCCTACAACCATTAAAGTATATTCCTGTCTCTAATGCCAAACATAATAAATTTATAAGTGAATTTCTTATAATTAAATCAGAAACTTATAAAATAGCAGGGTTATCTTCCAATATTATGTACAAATAGTCCAATACATGACTTTTCTGATTAATCAGTTACACTAAACATCTCAGCAATGTGTCCTTCAGCTTTGAATGCAACTGTTTATCAGTTAGTCAGAAGCAAACAATGTGTAACCAAGAAGGATTAATTTTGTATTCAACTTCTAGAAATGGATATCCTCTGTTTGTTGCTGTAAAATATTTCAGATTTGTAAATAACTACAAGGTTGATGAGTGAATGGGACAAGATGCAACTTAGGAAATAAAAACTACAGAATTTTCATGGACCTCAATTTTACTGGAAAATCTTTTGTAATAACGTTCCTCAGGTATACAAGCTAGGGCATTCCCAAATTCTTTACAGCCTCTTTAGTGCATTTTGAAGTGCATTTACCAAAGTAATATGGAAGAAATGGCAGCCAGTTTTTCACAAAGCAACTTTCAACAAATACAATTTTTAAATGTTCTGTCTCTTTGTTCAGATTTTATGTTCCAAAATCACTCAGCGTGAGAAATAATTCCTCCACTCTTCTTTGAAATTGTACCATGGAGAGTTTAATAAAGAAGGCTGGCAGAAAGTTTATAGAATAATTGAGTGCAGATATAACAAAGACATAGGTGAGATTGGCAGTAGAAGCGGGAAAAAAGGTGGACAATACTGAGTAGTGAAAATTGATAGACTGAACACTGGTGTGAACAAGTGCTCTGAAACTCATCATGGGGTCAAATAACACATTAGAGTCGTGAAACGTCTGCTTTGTAATCAGTTGCTTGAAAAGCTATCAAGTATCTAGCTAAACTAGATTATGGTGAAGTTTATGGTGGAGACCAAAAATAGTGGCTTTTGTCTATACTTTGATGGAAGTGTTCTGATAGCTGTGAGGGGAAGAAATGTAAATATAAATGTATCTGGAAATTGTAAGTTTTGTTATGCTGAGCAAAAGAAAATAATAAAGAAATTTTTAAAAAAATAGTGGCTTTGGTTTTCCCAGTAATGAAGATGAAGAATTTTTGCTCTTCCCAATGATTCAAGGGTAAATGAGAGATAAAGTAAACTTTCAAAAAAATCTTAAGATATTTCTTCTTTCAACCCAGAGGTTATTCAGCAGTAAATATAATTTAGTCTGGCATTAAAAACACATGTAAACATAAACCTATTAATGTCTGAAAATGGACACAGTCATTCTAATATGTCATTAGGCCTTAAATAAAATAAACAAAATGGGGAGACAATTTTGTGCTCTTCGTTCATTAGAAGAAGCTAAATCTTTGCAGTTGCTTATACTTCAAAAATAGTCTACCATATCTAAAGCTAAATTATACATTTTGGGAAAGGTGTATTGTGGCTGTAAAAGGAACTGATTCATTCTGAAGCAAACTGTTTTGAGAAAGAGAGAAACACACATTTTCTTTGAGAAAGAATTAGAACATAGAATATTGAACAGTATAGCATAGTACAGGCTCTTCGGTACACAATATTGTGCCGACCTTTTAACCTCCTCCAAGATCAAACACTTCCTTCCCGCATATCCCTCCATTTTTTTCATTCATTTGCCTATCTAAAGCTATCAAAATGTCAGAAATGCACATTTCTGAAACTATAAGAGGACTTCTCATATCATCAAGCTGGATGCCATTCTATTTACTCCAACTTGATTCAGACCTCACTTTTTCTACCATTTTTGGATAGCATTAGCATGTGAATATCTCACATTCAAGCTATTACAGTGAGTTCAGGACCAACTCTACAACAACTCACCCTATGGAGGAGCAGGCTATCTTGAACAGTAACTTCTGGATTTACCCATTTTAGCTGTCATTTTTTGACATCAGTAATTGCTTACAGATTTACCCAATGATTACTCAGTATTAGGACATGGAACATAGAACAGTACAGCAAAGGAACAGGCGATCTGGCCCACAATATTGTGTCAAACCAGCTAAGAAGCAAATCAAAAATACTCAAACATTAATACTTCCTACCTACACCACATCCATATCCCTCTATCTTCCTTATATCCATGTGTCTATCCATATGTCTCTTAAAAGCCTCTAATGTATTTGACTCTACCACCATACCATGCAGCGGATTCCAGGCATCTACCACCTTTTGAGTAAAAAACTTACCCCTCACATCCCCCTTGAAACTACTCCCTCTCACCTTCAATGCATGTCCTCTGGAATTCAACATTTCAACCCTGGGAAACAGATACTCTCTGTCCACTCTATCTATGCTTCTTATAATCTTGTATACCTCTATCAGATCTCCCCTCATTCTCTACACAGAAAGCAACCCAGGTTTATCCAGCCTCTCATAATCGCACATGCTCTCTAACCCAGGCAGCATCCTGGTAAACTTCTTCAGCACCCTCTCCAAAGTTTCAATATCCTTCCTGTAGTGAGGCGACCAGAATTGTATGCAATACTACAGAGGTGGCCTAGCCAGAGTTTTATAAAGTTACAACATAACTTCTTGACTTTTGAACTCAATGCCTCAACTAATAAAAACAGGCATTCCATAAGCCTTCTTATCCACCTTATCAACTGTATATCCTCTTTCAAGGAGCTATGAACTTGGATCCCAAGACCTCTTTGCTGGCAACACTGTTAAGAATCTTGCCCTTAACAATATACTGTTTCCTTGCATTTTCCATACCGAGGTGCAACACCTCACATTTATCTGGTCACACTCCATCTGCCATTTCTCAGCCCATATCTGCAACAGATCTATATTATGCTGTACTCTTTGCCAGTCCTCTACACTATCCACAGCTCCACCAATCTTGGTATCATTTGCATACTTACTAACCCACCCATCTACATTTTCATCCAGGTCCTTTATATACATCACAAACAGCAGAGGTCCTAGTGCACATCCCTGCAGAACTCCACCAATTACAGAGAAGATTGAAGGCAGGGACATGTTCGGCACAACTTCATGGGCCAAAGGGCCTGTATTGTGTTGTAGGTTTTCTATGTTTCTATTTGTACAGTGTGTTTACATTTCCAGATGTTTACATGTTGCAGATTTTGTTTACAGTTATCGTTCTATAGATTTGCTAAGTATGCCCACAGAAGTAGAATCTCAGCGTTGTACGTGGTGATATGTATGTAATCTCATAATTGAACTTTAAACCTCCAGCTCGAGTAAGTCCCTTCAAGAACTTACCCTGTGTCTTTTATGCGCAACCCAGTTCTGAAACCAAACCAGCAATCTGCCATGGACCCCATGCATCTTAATCTTTTGGATTAGCCTCCAATGAGGGACTTCGTCAAATGCCTTACTAAAATCCATGTAGACAACATACACTACCCTACCCTTATCAATCTCTCTCATCACCTTGTCAAAAACTCAATTAAGTTGGTAAGGCATGATCTGTCATGCTGGTTCTCCCTGATTAGGCTACGGGTATCTAAATGCTCATATATCCTATCCCTAGAAGTTTTCTCCAGCAACTTCCCTGCGGCTGATGTGAGACTCACCAGTCTATAGTTCCCAGGATTTTCCCTTGTTCCCTTCTTAAACAGAGGTACATTAGCCACTCGCCAGTCCTCCAGGACCTTGCCAGTGTCTAGAGAGGACACAAATATACTGGTCAAGGGCCCAGCAATCTCATCTCCTGTCTCCTTCAATGATCTGGGTAAATCGCATCAGGCTCTGGGGACTTATCCACCTTAATACTTACTTGGGGCCCAATACTTCTTCCTCTTTGACCTAAAAAAACACCCTAACATATTTATACACTCAGCACTGATCTCCTGGTCCTCCATATATTTTCCTTGGTAAATACTGAAACAAAGTACTCATTAAGTACCTCACTCATATTCTCCACATCCATGAAAATGTTCCCCCCTTTATCCTTGAGTAGTCCTACCTTCTCCCTAGTTATCCTGTTACTCTTGATGTATGTATAATCGTACTTGCCAAGGACTTTTCATGGGATCTCCTAATTTCCTTCTTTAATTCTTTTCTGGCTTCTTTACACTCCTCATGTGGCTTGTTTGATCCTAACTTCCAAAGTTTTACATACTCTTCTTTTTTCTTCTTGACTAAATTCATCACCTCTCTGGACATCCAATGTTCTCTTAACTTTCCATCCCCATCCTTCCTTCTATCAGGAACATACCTTTCCTGTACTCTGTGCAATTGATCTTTAAACATTCTCCACATCTGATGTGGACTTGCCAGAGTAATGTGTTCCCAATTAACACTTCTTAGTTCCTGCCCAATGCCCTCATAATTTGCTCTACTCCAATTTAAAACTCTCCCACAAGGACCATCCCTATCCTTATCTATAGCTATTCTGAAAGTTAAGGAGTTATGGTCACTGTTCTCTAACTGTTCACCCACTGAAAGGTCAGTCACCTTGCCAGGCTCATTACCCAACGTCAGATCCAGTGCGGCCCCTCCTTTCGTTGAACTGTCCACATATTAATTGAAGAAACTTCCTGGATACACTTAACAAGTTTTGTTACTTGTCTGATTGCTCTTAATTACAACAAAATATAAACGATTATATGTCTGCACTTTTGAGACTTGATAGGAAAAAAATACTCAAAATAGAGCTGTAACTTTATTATAGTCGAATTTGTAGAAACTATTGAACTGTATAGTAAAACGTAAAAGATAAAATTAACTTTACACCTCTTCAGCAAGACCACTTAGCAAGAAACTGGATTGCTCAACTACCTTAATACTTTGATTATATTAGTTTAATTCAACAACACGAGGGGCTTTTGCAAACAAACTTAGAGTAGGTTGTGGTGCAGAGCAAATTTCAAATATTCACGCAGGAGGTGGGAGGTTTTGCATAGCATTTAGTTCACAGTAAGCAAATGTAGTGTTTACATGTCTGCAACTAATGTGGTACAGCTGCTAAGTCATAAACATAATTAAATTAGTTGCTGCTGGGTAAGTGTAACAACTGAGTAGTTCCATTCTGTTTACAATAATAGCACAAGGAGCCCTTCCAAATTGCTCTAAGCTTACATTTAACATAACTAGGGCACTCATTTGTGGCAAATTTGATCTGTTACCTCATAAAGTAGGGTTACCCAAATTTTCGCCAATGACAACTTTTCGATTAGCTTCTGAAATTCCGATGCAAATATACTCTGAGGCATTGTACACTGTTAAACAGTTTTTCCTTCTGACAAACCTTGGCACTGCAGAGATGATAGCAGAAACGAACTGGGGCAGGAACTGTCTGTTGGGAGATGGGGTAGTCAGAGAGAGCATCCCAGTGGAGATTTCAAGTGTGAAGGGAAAATGGCTGGCAGATGATTAGGAGCATTTTTTGGGCAGGCATATAGTTGGAAATGCTGGGCAGGTGTCTGGGTATGATTACTTAGGACAATGTCAGGATGAGGGGGAAGCCTTGGAGATGTCAGTTATAATGAAAGAGAAGGAACAATGTCCCTTAGACTCTAAAAGTGAGCTAGGTATGGTGTTGGCATTCAACTTACAAGAAATTAGGCCTTAGGCTTGTGGTCATGACTTGCTTTGGTGCTCTTGCAAGTTTGTGTGCATTTTGAACAAGTGATAGTTTAGCATATTGCATATCATTTGACATCATTATGCTTATATGACAAATAACTGGTCTGCCAACAATTTTAACCCATGGTCTTTTACTCTGACTATTAATTACTCAACAAGCTCAAAAGCTTGGATACCTGCACTATGAAGTGTCAGGCACATTCATATCTTGATTACTTTCTGACGAGTATGTAAATTAATAATTTATTAGTTATTAAAATATATGCATATATCATTGATATCAAACTAAAATGTTTATTTTTCTGAAATTTACTATAACTTCAAACATCTTCTGCTGCTGAACATCATTCCTTCCATCATAAGGTCAGAAACAGTAATGTTTGTTAATTACACAATGCTCCTTCACACTCCATCTCATTAAATGAAGCAGACCATGCCTACATTGAGCTACCCCGGATGGCAGTCAGCCATAGGGGGCAAGTAACATTTGTGACACAAAATGGAACATGATCTCCAACAAAGGGGAGTCTAACCCCATAAACAACACAAGTGGGTAAAGCTAACCTCTTGTCCCCTATACATCTGTTTTCCATGGTAATTGAACTTTCAGACTTTTTAAATTCATTCCAGGGATGTGGGCTTCACAGGCTAAGCCAGCAAGTAATAGCCCATCCTAATTGTCCTTTAGAAGGTGGTGGTGTGCTGACTTGTTGACCCACTGCAATCCTTGTGGTTTAAAAATACCCAAAATGCTGTCAGGGAGGGAGTGCTAGGATTTTGACTCAGTAACAAGTCAGTATGGTTTGCGGCTTGTAGATGGTGGCACTCCTATGTTTTTTTGTGTTCTAATATGCATTGTGCATTGTTACATTTTAAATTTCACTTTATTTTTTCATGGCATTATGTTTGGTTAAAGATAGTTAAATTTGCAACAACTAGTCAGTTAACATGTATTTAACATTGTATAGCAAAGGATAAACAGTGAAGTGGAATCAGGAAATATGCCCTGAACCCTACAGAACCAAGCTAAGTACTGCAAGGTGGTGTTGCAAAAAAAAATTAAGTTCTCTGGCTTAGGTTAGAGCAAACCTACTTTATAAATAAATGGTTTTGGAACTGGTTTATTATTATCATCATATGTGCAGTGAAAAGCTTGTCTTGTTCAAATCATTACAAATCATTGAGCTAGAAGAAGGTAGATAAATAATGATGCAGAATAAGGTGAAACAGCTACCAAAAAAGTGCAGTTAAACAATAAAGAGCAAGATCATAACGAGGTAGATTATAAGGCCAAGAGTCCATCTTATCATTCAAGAGGCCCATTTAAGAATTTGACAGCAGTTGAATGGCAGCTGTCCTTGAGCCTTGTGGTACGTGCTTTCAGGCATTTGTAACTTCTGCCTTATGGGATAGAGAAGAAGAAAGAATATCTGGAGTAGTTGTGGTCTTTGACTGTGCTATGCTTTACTGTGGTAGCGAGAAGTATAGACAGATCCATAGAGGGGAGGCTCGTTTCTGTGAGGTGTTGAGCTGTATCTACAACTCATTGCACTGATTGCTAAAATAAGCTAAGTCAAAAACAAAGATTTATCTTGTATAAATATATTGCATTCCCAGTAAAGTTGTTAAAGATAAACACCACAAGATCCCCAGTGAGGTCTACATACAGTTGTCACTGTGGAGTTTTTTTTAACAAAATAAACTTTATTCACAATATAAATTGTTTACAAGAATAAACTGTTCTATGCCTTTTCATTCTTTATGTTCATAGTCAATGTTTTCCATACTTCTGTTGCATTCATACATATCAATAGCAATGTTGCCTCTCTGGGGTTGTACACTGCTACAATAATAACAGGGGGTTCCTCCCCAACCTGATCCCTCCATCTCCAGCAGAAGAACACTACACTGTGGTCCTTCCCCACTGAGCCCTTGTGGTGGCTGTACTATGTCCTCAGCACGTACCCCTGCAGCCTGGAATGAGGCAGTCGGCAGCATTCCTCCATGGACATCTCGATGTGCTGGCAGACCAACAAGTTTCAGATAGACCAATGAGTGTCTTTCACTGAACTGATGATCTACCAGCAGCACTTGATGTTTGTCTCCATGTGTGTCCCTGGGAATAGCCCGTAGATCAGAGAATCCTTTGTCAGTCTGCGAACTGAGCTTGGATCTGAACAGAAAATGGTGACTTTGTCCACGTACAGGGAGGTTTTCACTTGGGTCAGTCCACTGTTCGGCAGCATCATCCTTCTTACGCTCTTGTCCTTCCTGATGATTTCAGCAAAGGGTTCTGTACAACATACAAACAAGACAGGGGAGAGAGGGCACCCCTGCATGACACCAGACTTGATGAGGAAAGCTGTCTGTTTCCCACCCATTGATTTGGACTGTGCTACAGATGTCTGAGTAGAGCAGTTGGATCCAATTCCTGATTCCCTCCCCAAAGCCCATTTGGAGAGTATGTCCATCATGTTTGTGTGTAATATCCTGTTAAAGGCTTTTTCCGAGTCCAGGCTGATCAGGCAGGCATCCATCTCCCTGTCCTGCACATAAGCGATGGTATCCTGAGCAGCACAAGGCTGTCAAAGATCTTCCTGCCAGGTACAGCACAGGATGGGTCCAGGTGCATCACCTTTCCCAGAACAGTCTTTACCTTGTTGGCGATGGCCTTGGACAGGATCTTACAGTCTACACTCAACAGCAAAATGAGTCTCTAATTCTTGACGTCATCCCTCTCCCCCTTCTACTTGTCAATGAGGGTAATGATGCCCTTCCTCATGGAGTTTGACATGCTGCTAGCTAGCACATACAATAGGTCTTGGCCTATCCAGTCCCACAGAGAAAAGTACAACTCAGCTGGCAAGCCTTTGCCACCAGGAGTTTTATTCGAGTCAAAAGAAGAGATGGAGCCAGTCAGCTCCTCCAGGGTCAGTGACCACTCCAGACTCTTCCACTTTCTGTCATTACTAACAACTCCATTATAGATGATAGGAAGTTCTAAGAGGCTGAAGTGTCTGTGATCTTTCTCTCATACAGACTGGCATAGAAGGATCTGGAGATCTTCAATATGTCCATCTGTGAGGATGCTACTGAGCTGCCCTTTTCGTTAAGGCTGTGGAAAACAGAGCTCCACCTGTGAAATTTTTAGAAGAAGAAATGTTAACATGCCTCATCCTGTTCCATGGTGCTTACTCTGGATCAGAAAATCACCTAGGAGGATTTGGTGGCAAAGTGCTGGGCTTGCCAACTGATCACATCTCGTAACTCTTCCTTCATATCCACCCTTTTGACTGGAAAAGGAGATGCTGTTGCAACTCTGCCTGGAGTTTACACAGCCTGGGAATTCTGCTACAGGGAGGCAACTTCTCAATCACCCAAGTCAGAAAAGTTGTGTCAGAGAAGACAGAGGGGGTGCCTCCTCAATGCAGATGTGATGTACCAAAAATCTCTACCCCAGAAAACATTAAGGAACTAGAGAGAGGCTACATAGGTTGGAGAATCTTCAAACCTCTCTTTGATTCCCCTGTTCAGTAAATAGGAAGCGATCAAGAACTTCAAGAGGTTCTTCAACCGTAAAGGGGTTCAGAACATGAAAGGGATTCTAATTGGTCGCCTCTCTCTTTATCATGATTGGTCGAATTAATTCTATTAAAATGAATATTTTACCTAAATATATATACCTTTTTCAAGCCATACCTGTTTTTATTCCTGTCTTTTTTTGATTCTTTAGATTCAATTCTTTCTTCCTATATATGAAAGAATAAAAATCCCGATTAAATAAAGCCCACCTTCAAAAAATTAAAAAGAATGGAGGCCTTGCTCTACCCAATTTTGGGTTATATTATTGGGCAATTAACATACGAAATCTTACGTTCTGGTTATATTATGTTAATCGTGAGGATTGTCCAATATGGGTCTTTTTGGAAACCAACTCTATTATGAAATTTTCTATTATTTCTCTTCTTAGATCCTCTCCTCCTTTATTCTTTAAACAAATTAACTGACAGTTTGGTGGTTAAACACACTTTGAGGATCTGGCTACAGTTTAGAAAACATTTCGGTTTATTGAGATTTTTCTCTTTTTAGTCCTATTTTTTCTAATTTTTTTTAAATCATCTATGACCGATCTGTTTTTTAGAGAATGGGATAGATTAGGCATTAAACATTTCAGGATCTGTTTGTTGGAGGGAATCTTTCTTCTTTTGAGCAGTTCTCAGTGAAATATAACTTATCAATTACCCACTTTTTTCAATATCTACAGATCAGAGATTTTTTAAGATCTGAACTACATATATTTCCTATCAGCCCAGATAAGAACATAAAAGATGTAATTTTTAATTTGAAACCTTTTGATAATGGCTCAATATCTTATATTTATGGTCTGTTGTTGGGACTGAGAATGGCTCCTTTAGACAAAATTTAAAAAGATTGGGGAAAGGATTTACAGACTTCATTATCTGATGAGACCTGGAGGGCTATTTTCAAAATGGTTAATTCTTCATCGTTATGTGCTCATCATTCCTCCTACAATTTAAAGTAGTACATAGGGCTCATATGTCTAAAGACAAGCTCTCTAGTTTTTTTGCAGGTATATCTCCTTATTGTGACAGATGTAATAATGGAGAGGCTTCATTAACTCATATGTTTTGGTCATGTTCAAGCCTTGAAAAATATTGGAAAGACGTATTCCAATCGTTCTCTGTACTTTTTAAAGTTAATTTTAAGCCCAATCCTTTGACTGACTTATTTGGTATTGTTGAGGAAAGAGTTATAATTTTGGAGCCTTCTCATTTGCAGGTACTGGCTTTTATTTCTCTTACGGCTCGGAGGGCGATCTTGCTTAAATGGAAGGAGGTTGCCCCCCCTACACATGCTCAATGGTTATGCGATGTTATGTCATGTTTAACTTTAGAGGAGATGCGTTGTTCGATTTCTGAATCTAATCAAGATTTTCAAACATTATGGGGACTCTTTCTGAACTATTTTGAAAATCTTTGAATTGTTATTATTATTAAAATATAAATCTGGGCTATTATTATAAAACACTATATGGTAAAGTACTCTTTTTTCCTTTTGTATTTTTTTAACCAACCAGCTTTGTCTTGGTAGTGGATGTAGATTTTTTAAAAATAATATAATCAACCATATGATTGTATTTCATAATTCCATTTATTTTATTTGATTGATCATGAATATGGGATACCGTGATTGTATCAGTGTGATTTATATATAGTGCATTTTGTGCTACCTTATTTCGATTTATAATAAGTATCCTTATGAATTCTGTATTTGTGTATATGAAATTTAACAAAAATATTGAAAAAGAAAGAAAGAAAGAACATGAAAGGAAGAGAACTTTCCTAGGGTGTGGTAATGCTGGTGGTGTGTCTGGGGGAAGGTTGGCCATTGCTCCTTTTCCAAATCCTGAACTGGTCGACCTGCACCCTCTACCACTCTGAGCTGGGGTGTGCCAATCTGGACTCCCTGAGCTGGGGGTGATGGCTCCTGTGCTGCTCCTGGTCTCCTAGAGTTGGGGGCCAGAGAGCTCTGTAAAACACCAGGTTTCCTGGAGCTGGTGTTGAATAGACACTGTGTTGCTGGTTTCTCACATTTGCTTTATCCTCTGATGAGAAGAGATCGCTGGCATCTGTTTGTTGCCCTGACCTATTCTTCCCGTTTATAAAAAAAATTTGCAGACCATTGCGTCTTTGATAATGGCTTCTGAGACGTCTTCCTCTTCACCACCCACCATTCTTTTTGTCCCTCTGCCTTCTCCTCCTCTATGGACTCCTCTTCACCTTGTGGAACACCACAGGCCCCTCCACAAGACAAGGAGGAGGGAAAGGCAGAGTGACAAGAAGAATGGGTATTATACAGCTCCCCTCTTATTGCCTGTACATAAGTGCCAGCTCATTTTGGGAAGGCTTTACAGAGATGGTTGGCTCTCTACGCAGCTTGCAGCATTTGCTTTCCTGGTCGTCCTTTGTCTAGTAGCCATCTTGTCTGCAGTTCTTGCAGATCACTGCACTACATTGGGCCATGACATGACCAGACTTGCAGTAGTTATGGCACAGTTTGGGTTGACTGCCGTATACCAAATAACCACAATTCCCTCTGATGGAGGGTAGATGATAGAGCCATTCGAATCCACCCTCAGCCTGACCTTCACCTAGTGCTTGCTTGTCCACATCTCAAACACATTTTTGATGTCCAGAGTTTTCTAAATGCAATGGGTAAGGATGTCCACAATGGGTACATATGGGTTGAACATGAGCACAGTGTTCACAGGCTCCTTCTGGGTGAGGATGGTGAGAAGTGGCTGAGCCTTTTAGCAGCGTAAATGGCGCCGCATTGCCCTTCTTTTGAAAAAATCCTGCAGGAACTTCTGCTACCTCACTGGGTTCTTGAATGGACGTAGAAAAAGCTATTACTTGGACACAATAGATGTCCTACACCTCAAACTTGCAGCATCTGAGCAGGACCTTTTGAATGAAGAAGTCCCTTTTGAGGGGCTTTTCCTCACTGAGATCCTTTACTGCTATCCTGATGGGGCGTTTTGGATCCCAGTCAACATGCGAGTAGATGTAGCCATTCTAAATTTGGTGTTAATTGCTGGAAAAGGGTGTTAATTCCCAATCATCATGAAGATCCACTCCTACGTCTGCAGATTAAGCTATTATCAACCCCTTGATCATGTTGAGTTTCTTTTCTGTCCTCAATGTAGGTGTCCTTAGAGATACACCTTAACAGCATATTTGATTTATCCAAGAGGCTGAGAAGTGGCCACTGTGGAATTAGCTTACGCTGTAGAGTCTGGCTACCTAACAGAGCCTCAGAGGAGCAATGCTTGAATCCACATGTGTATAAAAGTATATGCTCTTAAGCTCAGGACGGGTTCAGATTGGGTTCAGCAAGAAGTCTTGTTTTAATTTTATGTGTGAGCATGCCTCTAACCTGATTTGAATTTAAGCAACCAAAAATAACTTCATTCAAAATTTTACTTCATTTTTTAGAAAATAATGCTGCTTTACTTATTTAGAATGCACAGTATAACCTTTTCTAACCACAACATTCTCATGTAATTAATTTTATTTTGCACCTGATTAAAAAATACAGTATATCAAATAATTAAAAACATATTGCCTTAGATCCAATCCCTTAAATAACGAAGTTTATCTATTTCATATCATGACCAGCTTTTGCTCTCCTCACATAGCTTTCTTTAGAATTATAAACTTACATAAATTGCCAACTTTACTTTGGCCTTTATCCAATTTATATAACATTATACTACGCATTGGCAGAACATTAGGTCGCATACTGTAGGCTTCCTGGAATTCTGACTATTTTCCATGTTGTTTTCCCTACTATTACTCCAAGAAAGCTGTATTAGATCATTTTACTGTAATGTGTCCAAGTGGCCCCATATTATCCATACACCATGATCTCAGAACATGTTTTTTCACTTGTATTTATCAAATCACCTAATATTGCTTTTTGGAAAGTCATGTAGCAATTTTTAATTTCCCATTTATATTTTAGAACTATGAGACTGCAATGTTTGCTTTCAATGTTTCACTATCTGTAGCATCAGTGTTATTGTACTCCATGTTATCTTCCAAGTATGGAATATAATTTTGTGCTCTTTCTTTATTTCACTAATATGGATCATGAAGTAGGAATGACCAACATAAAAGATCCATTTCATTCATTTGTGCAATCCGACACCTAACAAAGTTGTTCATTGTTTTATCAGTGCTTTTAATGATCAACTTCAGTTATTAAAACAGTTTGTCCAACATGACTTACAGTGATAAGCCTATTTCAGATACACTTTTAACTTAACAACTTGTCAGGATCAAAGTAGGCAGCAGACCAATTTTTTTCCCTTTTTTTTGCAATGCCTTTGTTCGGAGTAGGTTTAAAATGCTTTTGCAAGAAAGTACAACTTACAGGTTTCTTGAGCAGCTGGACTGAAGGGGTATTTAGGGCATTGCACAAAATCCAATTTGGGTTCCAACTTTGAAGGCTAATTCCAAACATGACACACTACAGGTCCAAGAAACAGCCGCATTACCTTTCAGAGAAGCAAAATGGAGAATGAACACACCAAGCCTTCTTAAGTTTTGTAATTCCCTGATATCAAAATGTGGGCTGAAAGAGCCTGTGAAGACATCATTTTATCTGCTGATAGTAGGAAGAATCAAGAAGACACTACAGTAGATTGTAACCAAGTCGATTAGCAATGTGGTCCTGTTCTCCTTTTTCAGCACTGCATTTCAGGGTATCAAGAAACATGAAAAAAATGGCATGTATATTTAAGTCCTGTCACATATATTACTCCCAACACCCAATCAATCTGTACTTTTAGGCCAACTCTAGCAATTTCTGGTGTGTTCTGCCACTTTCCCCCAGTAACAAATATTCAACATCCATTCCTTCCTTATAGAAGAAAGCAAATAACAGTGGGAACAGGTTTAGAACTGGGGTGTCCTTTCAGTCATTTTATATCTTGTATTTGGACAGAAATGAGCTTGGAAATTAATGCAAACAGAACACGTATCCCCTGCAAAAAAGGTAATGGGGTCCTCAGTGTTTCCAGGATAGCCTTGTTAACACATTTTATCCATTTCAGTTATATTGCACATAATACTTGATGTCAACACCAAGTAAATCTTGAATATTGTCATCTTGACAGTTTAATTCAGACTTTCCATCTCCCATAGGGACTTTATACATGCTGAACTCAAGAGTCAGTAAAATATTTGGAGCAGCATCAAAGCTTAAATTTGATGACTTTAACGACAAAAGGACAGCAACTTTCAAAACAAAAATCCAGTATCAAAGTAATTTAAGCTATCCATTTTTTTGTAAAAACCCAGTGGTAGAACAAAAGGGAACCCACTTGACAATTGTACTTATTTTTTGCCCAATGCTTGATATGAATATGATATGAATACTGAGGTAGCCAGTATGAACCTGCTTTAAATGAAGCCAAAACTGTTTCATAATTTGCAGCTGGAAATGTGATGCTTTAGATAGAAAATGTTAAAAATAACTTGAAATTCACTCTAACAAATCCTTAACCTATAAAACATTTTACAAATTGCAGAGCATTCCATAAGCTCATGGCAGTGCAGTCAAAACTACCAAATAAGGGAATATGTTTAAAACAAAAGGTAATTGGCATAATTAAAAGTCAAACAGAAAATGCAACACTTACATTCTATTTTTGTATGAAGGTATTTTCAATAGAGGAAAAAAAGTCTCATTTGTTTGACCAAGTAACTGATCACATAGATAGGTCACATGCTTTTAGACTTGACTGTATCTAACTAACAACTAAAAACTACATTCACATGAAAATTAAGAAATCTAAAATCTAAAATATTCCAGTTCATAAACTAATTATGACAGGTTACTGGAGGTTTGAATATGAAAGAAAACTGGAGGAGGGAGTGTCCATGGGAGTCCTCAGCATTAACAATAGACTAATAAAGTCTCGTTGAATCAGGTCAAGCATGTGCATAAAATCACAAATTTATTATTACTAACAGTGTCCTTCAGCAAAAGGTTCAGTTTACCTTAATGTCGTTGTTCCTCTTTGTGCCTTTGTAGCACATCAGGTGGCAATTGACTTTTCTTTAGCATTTGTCTGTTTTGTAGAGGTTGAGTTGCTAACTCAACACTCAACCCAGCATGGATTGGAAGCATACAAAGAGCCGCCGGATTCGAACCCAGGACCACTCACCTCAAAGTCCGGTGCGGATGCTACTACACCACTGGTCGCTAGTTTTCCTTAACAGCGTGCATTATTTTCAAGAATCACGTAAGGCAACAGGATACAAATGGACAAATTTAAATGCATATACCGAGAATGCCTTAATAATAGCTCCACTGTCTGCTTCCTGAGTCCTAAGTGACACAACTCTCAGGGCAAAAAAAAAACAAATGGGTAAAGCAAAAATCTGTTGGCCTCATCCTTAAAAAGTGATCTATTACAGATATGATTATCTATGATAATACTGGTAAAATTGAACACTAGAATAGCTGTGGGGACAATGATCTGTCCTCACACTAGGGATACCTTTCACTCTGCTGTGTGACTTTACTATATTTGGCCACAATTGCTGTCTTGTGTTTGGCCTTTCACCTTTTGAGTGATATCATTAGTTAGATACACACAATACAGGTTGTAAGAAAAATTGGGATTAACCCCACTGGAGATGACTATCCAAATAAGTGTGATAAGATAGCTCAGGTTAGTTCATTTTCTAGTTCCTTTCCATTAAAGTGAGCAAGAGTTGTTCCTAAAAAGGCCAGCTCAAACATGGGGTGGAGTTGTCAAAAATATTTTTTCTCCACTCATCATCCTTTCTAGTTCAAGGTCATGTAAAGACTATCTTATAGTTGCTGCTTGCAAGTGGATCTATGATGAGTGACATTCAGAGACCACCTCACTTGCCTTGATCTCAACTTGCCCATTTCTGCAAGACCTTGCGAGTGTGTTTAGGACGTTACTTTCTTCTAAAGAAACTTAATGTTAGTAGTGAATATAGCCACACAGGATTTGGTGGAAGAAGCCAAGAGATGCAATGGCAAGAAATTCCAAGATGAATGGGTATTTTCTTCCATTACAATCTGTATCCACCACTGCAAGAAATGAGTGGCAAAACTGCTTGTAAAGTTACCATCAAGGGTAACTCTAAAGGACTAACTTCCAACAGTATCACCTAGGATCTTTAGTACATGTTGTACGTTACTCCATCATTCCAAGGTGGGAGACCTGAAGCATTGGAAGGAAAGGCAAAGCTAAGGATTTCTTAGATAATGAATCAGAACAAATAAGTAAGGAACTAACGGGAAAAGAAACTTTCTTAAATATCCTTATTCTCAATGGCAGCAGTTTCAGCGAAAAGGAAAATGTTGTGTTTTTGGCAACACAGTGGCACAGTGGTGCAAGGGGGCAGTGCAGCAGAGTGCATCCTTTTTCCAACTCATTTCAACACTATAGTGGTCAATGAAACTGCACATTTTGGAATCTGGAAGGAAACCGGAGAAAATCTACATGTTCAACTTGAGAAAGACAGTGTCTTGTAGGTTAGTTGGTAAATAATAATTCTTCTTTAGCAGTTCCTCAGTTCTTTAAAGAATTTGCCATAGCCAGTGGGGGTGGGGGGGCACAGGGGATGAACTCCCACTACCTATTAAATACTTCCAGTGGCATTTGTCTCAAATAGCTTCTGATGACCATGGAACCTCCAGCTCCTGGCTTTTACATGCGGCTTTGCCATTAAGCTCAGCAGAACCATTTCTACTGACAGGAGAAGGGGCAAAAACAGGTTACTGGTGCCTTAAAATCAGTCGCTTTGGGCAGAAGTGACTATTCAGCCATGGTTGATAGCTCATCTAGGAGAAGGAAAACTCTGATCTCAAACCTCCACTGCCTTGTGGCTATACCTATTCATGGGAAAGAAAGTCTGGATCTGGAATCCCAAAGGCAGCTACGTTGAGTTAAACCCTGACTGGCAACTCCTGCTAAACCGCTGGTGCTAAACTGTATCAATTTCTGCTGTTCCTTTGAATTTATCGACTGTGTGGAGAGGGCAGGGCCGGGTTAACCTAGTAGCTAAAGTAGCAAATGCTATGGACCCCGCTCTAAACGCTTGCAAGCTGCAGTCTGGTGAAATCCACATCTCACCATATTCTCACGACGATCTGGCAACGTTGTTGTTTTCTTGTCGGGGGAGCTGCATGCTGCATGGTATGTGTGTGCAGGCGTGTGTTGGCTCCTTGCTGTGTCGTGGTGACCTTTGTGCTATCTCCCACACTCCCAAGCCACTGCAGCGTGCGCTGTTACGCTGCTGGAAGGTGAGCTGCTGACTTTGACTGTGCGCTATGTTTTGCCGTCTGGACTAGTTGAAGGATTTGTGAAGTTTTTGGATATGGAAGGTCAAACTGCTGAACAGCTTGCTCAAAGTTTACTTGATTTTTTAAAGGAAAATTACATTGATATAAAAGACTGCCGTGGTCAAAATTATGACAATACCAGCAACATGAGTGCAAGTATAGTGGCTTACAAGCACAAATTAAAGAGCTGAATGAGTTTGCGGATTACATTCCATGTTTTGCACATTTACTAAATTTGGTTGGAAAATGTGCTGCTGAATGTTGTCAAGAAGCATTAATTTTCTTTCAATTTGTAGAAAGCCTGTACACATTTTTTTCTGCTTCTGCTTATTGGTGGGATCTCCTTTCTGCTGCATTATCTGATGGTGGTGCTCATTTGCCCATTGTGAAAAGAATGTCAGATACCAGATGGTCAGCTCGTGCAGATGCAACAAAAGCACTTTTACACAGCTTTTCTGCAATAAAACAAGTCTTGGATGACATTTCAGATAACAATGAACAGAAGGCAGAGTGTCGAAAACAGGCTTGTGGACTACTTTCAACCATGATGAAGTTGGAAACAGGAATAATGGTCATATTGTGGGATCAAGTATTACAGCGTTTTCAAATGACCAGTGCTTCTTTGCAATCTTCTGGCCAAGACTTGAACACGGCTTGTGCACTTTATGAATCCTTGCATGGATGTATTCAAGCTATGCAGTCTACTTTTTCAGACATTGAGCAGAAAGCCAAGGATCTGACTAAGTGTGAAGATTATCAACAGCAAACTCGAAGAAAACATAAGCAAAATTGTGCGTATGATGATTTCAGTAGTTCCAGCACTCTTGATCCACTTGTTGATTCTCAAATGTCTTCTCAGAAGTTTAAAAGCCAAAAATTTCTTGCCACTATTGACAGCTTGCTTTCTGCCCTGTCAAAAAGGCAGAAAGCTTATCAAAAGATGAATGGTGTTTTTGGATTCCTCCATCAGTTACAGTCATTTACAACTGAAAAAATTGCAAAGAGGTCATCAAATCTTATTAAATCATATCCGGAAGATCTGGAAGAAAATCTTGATGAAGAATTTGTGCAGTTTACTGAACTGTTGAAAACTGATCTTGCTTCTCATATTGGTGCCAAACAAGACCTTGTAGAGTTACAGTTGTACCGTTTGATAACTGAAAATTCTTTGGAGTCATGTTTTCCAAATGTAGAAAATGCTTTGCGCATCTATTTGTTACTCATGGTTACCAACTGCAGTGGAGAACGCTCATTTTCAAAACTGATAAGGATTAAAAATGAACGAAGGAGCACCATGGGTCAAAACAGATTGAACAATCTCACTCTAATGAGCATTGAACATGAACTTCCGCGTGAAATAGACATTTCCAGTATCACCAACAAATTTGCTCAAGCTAAAGCTAGAAAATGTAACTTCTAATTTGTAGTTTTGTTACTTTTGACATTTGAACTTGATACCTACATGTAAGTAATACTATTACTGAAGTATCAGACATCTGTCTTATTGTCTGGTTGTATAGCAAATGAAAAAACCGAATTACTTTACTATGCAAGTAAATAATTTATGTTTTAATACTTATGTGCATTTTTAAAATTTAGGGCCCCTTTATAACATATGCTACAGGCCCTGCACTAGCTTAATCCAGCCCTGGGAGAGGGGGAGGCTGCTGCATGGGTAACAGCATGCTCTCCATATTGTACTGCCCTGGCTTGCATACTGGCAACATAGGCAGCTAGGATGCAACACCCATGATTGACCTTGACCAATTGAGGGCCTCTGATTCTTCTGTAGTGTACTATGTGTTTCCCCATTCTTCAGGGCAAATTTTTCCAGCTCATAAATATTTTGCATACAGCAATATTGTGTAAATAGCTTAAACCATCTCTATGAATGTTCATGTATTATTGCCATCATATCATATTATTGAGAATTTTTTATTTAGTGACCAATATATAACTAAAAAGTTGCCTTAATTTGTTTGACAATCTCAGAGGTAATTGCAAGTCTATTTTTGAACATGAAACTGATATGATGAAATTTATTTAGTTAATGAGATACAGCAAGGAATAGGCCCTTCCGGCCCTTGCAGCAGTGTCACATCTTATGGGTATGTGCTGGTACTGTTCCTGGGTAATGTGGTTCTCTATGACAGGCTTTCCAGATGAGTCTTTTGATTTTAAATGTTCGTTGCATTCATGAAAATGAGGGAAACAAAACAATTGCAAATAACTTTTTAACCATATGCTTTATTAGTTACATCCAAGTTGTATGCTTTGCTTTATCAAAATCAACTTAAATCATTGAATGTTACCATTCAATAATGGTGTCATCAATATTATGGATAACTTCACTGACCTTACACACCACATTTCGCTAACAATATTCTCAAATCCTGGTGCATAATCCTGGTAGTTTGGGGCCAGAAAGCACCTGCAGAGCTATTTCCACTACCGTGAGACTATATGCAGTTGCACCTCGTAGAGACAAGCATTTTCAGTTACCACAATGCTTATTGAAAGTTTAGATTTACATCTTTTCATTCATGCTTCTATGCAAGAAGTTCTCTGGAATGATAGGAAGGGTCTGCTCCTAGCAACCTATTTGGCATGGTCACCACTTTAGCAGCCACAGAGCAGATATTCGAGGGTTGGGATCTTTATTATCTGCCAACAGGTTCTGCTTTCTCCTTCCATTTACTTTGGTCTCATATTTCATTCACTTTTTATTCTACTTACTCTTCCCCAATCTCAACAAGGTATGCAAATAAATTGAGATGTCTCCACTTTTTAAAACATTTCCAAAGATTTTGTTTCCTTTTGTCAACTCTAATTTCAACTAACACTATCCCTTTATGTTTCATTTATAAAATAAATCATTCTGTTTCTAATCATTCAAGTGTAAATTGCACTCACACCAGGGGAGGAATGAAGTCTGAACTCTATTTCTGAATGTCCCAATAAAGTTTTTCACAGAACCAATGAAATACTCCATGTTGCATTACAGATAGATAATAATGGCTATAATTTATAAATTACAAACATCTTTAATAACTTGCCAGAACTAAAAGGTTAACAATAGTTTGTATTACATAGCTGAATGATGGCAATTCTATTTATAAATAGAAGTTCTGCTCAGTTGCATTAGGTTTATTCTGTGCAATTTGCATGGAAGTTGGCGTAACTCACATAAATTATCTCAAAATTATGTAAAATTTGTTCGGCACAAGTTGAATTTCCATAATCTTTTGCAGTAATTTAAAACACTGCTGTCATTTATTAAACACGGTACTTGAAGCAGACTCCATCCATGGATCCAGCTATACCAGCTGAATCAATTAAACATCATTGCAAGTTTCCAAGGACTGTGCATGCTTGCAGGGATTTGAGAGACCTCACATAAGTTGGGGTGATTTTTTTTTATTGGGTGCCAAGACAGAATGAAAAATTATACCAAATCAAATGATTGCCTATTTTGAAACTTGGTTTCAGTTATTTTTCAAAGGGGAAACTGAAAGTGCATTTCTGTTGGGAAAAAGCTATTTTCATCTCATTTTGTCATTTTACCATTATCACTTTTGCTTACAGTACCATTACCATTAAAAACTGATGTCTCATACAAACAAAAAGCATGTTGTCAAATACCGTCTATAGCATGAAGTCTGAAAACCAACATTTAAAAATCAACTAAAATGTAAATATGCCACATGAGAATGAATTAGAGGCTTCAGTCTCTTCAAATAAAGCCATTTATGCTCCTTGATTAGATTATTATTTCATAATCTAACTTATTTCATAAGCTATTATTTCATAATATACTGGCATAATTTACATGTTACTATTTAACTATCTATGGTTCTATTACTATTTATTATTTATGGTGCAACTGTAACGAAAACCAATTTCCCCCGGGATCAATAAAGTATGACTATGACTATGATTATAATCTAGTCATCATTCTTAGATATACAGTGCCTATAAAAAGTATTCACCCCCTTGAAAGTTTTCATGTTTTATTGTTTTACAACATTGAATCACAGTGGATTTAATTTGGCTTTTTTGACACTGGTCAACAGAAAAAAAACTTCTGTGTCAAAGTGAAAACAGACCTCTACAAAGCAATCTAGATTAATTACAAATATAAAACACTAAACAATTGATTGCATAAGTATTCACCCCCCCCCCCGTTAATGTGACACACCAAATCATCACTGGTGCAGCCAATTGGTTTAATTAGGAGACCTGTGCACAGCTGTGAATCTGCCTAGAGCAGGCCGTCCTCAAAAACTCAGTGACCGTGCAAGAAGTCAACTAGTTTGGAGGCCACCTAGAGACCTATGACAACTCTGGAAGAGTTACAAGCTTCAGTGGCTGAGGTGGGAGAGAACGCGCATACGACAACTGTTGCCTGGGTGCTTCTCCAGTCACAGCTTTATGGGAGAGTGGCAAAGAGAAAACCACTGTTGAAAAAAACTCACATGAAATCTTGGCTAGAGTTTGCCATAAGGCATATGGGAGACTCTTAAGTCAGATGGAAGAAAGCTTCTATGGTCTGATAAAACCAATATTGAGCTTTTTGGCCACCAGACTAAAGACTATGTTTACCTTTGGCCAAACACTGCACATCATCAAAAACACACCATCCCTACCGTGAAGCATGGTGGTGGTTGTATCATGCTATGGGACACTTCACTGCAGCAGGCTATAGAAGGCTTGTGAAGGTAGAGGGTAACATGAATGCAGCAAAAGACAGGGAAACCCTAGAGGAAGACCTGATGCAGTCTGCAAGAGAACTGCAACTTGGGGAGAAAATTTGTTTACCATCAAGGCAACAACCCCAAGCATAAAGCTAAAGCTACACAGGAGTGGCTTAAAAAATAACAAAGTTAATGTCCTGGAGTGGCCAGGTCAGAGTCCAACCCTCAATCCAATTGAGAATTTGTGGCTGGACTTGAAAAGGGCTGTTCACTCATGATCCCCATGCAATCTAACAGAGCTTGAGCAGTTTTGTAAAGAAAATGAGGAAAATTTGCAGTGTCAGGTTGTGCAGATCTGTTAGAGACCAATCCACATAGACTCAAGGCTCTAATTGCTGCCAAAGGTGCATCTACTAAATACTGACTTGAAGTGGGTGAATACTCATGCAATCAATTATTCTGTGTTTTATATTTGTAATTAGTTTCGATCACTTTGTAGAGTCCCTTTATGCAAAAGGGTCTTTCCTGTTGATAAAGTGTCATAAAAAGCCAAATTAAATCCACTGTGATTCAATGTTGTAAAACAATAAAGCATGAAAACTTCTGGGGGGGAGGTAAATACTTTTTATAGCCACCGTACATTATTCTAAATATGCTTCCTGCTACAATTCTATTCTGAGTAACAACTGTTGTGAATACTGTTAAAAGTTAAATCTTAAGAGTTCTATTTCAATATGCTTTACAGTAATTACTACTACAGCAAAATCAGTAAAATACAGAGGAATTTGTTTCCTCTGCTATTTTTCTTTCCTCATCCTCCGATTGTATTGATTTATTTTCCTAGATTATCCAGAGCACCAATCATACTCTAATCCTTCAAACCTGAATGTTATTTGCCCCATCAAATTTATGCCTGTGATCTCACAACGTAAAAATCCAGTTTCAATACATGCTCCCAATGAATCACAATAATTGTAACATTTCTCTTTTACTACAATCCAATTTCTTCAACAAATTATTATAGATCCCATGAACATTAGGCAAAGAACCTATGCAATACCTGTTCCTTAAATATTCTCTTCAATTCTTTGTATGTTTATTTTAAATTAATCATTGCCTTGCAAAGCAGAAGAAACAATGCATCTGTAACCCTGCTAGTATGTTACATAATACTGATCACTTTCTTCATGGCACTACTTAGCTTTCTGAATTCCAGTCAAAAAGGTGTTGAACGTTCAACTTTTTCCAAATACCAATAACCCTCAACACTAGCAACTTCAATATGCTGTACATTTCTCCAACAACAATGAAGCCAAAACTGTGCACAACATTTTAACTATGGCCTAAATAAAACTAGCACAAATTCAATGTTACCTACTGACTTTTCCATTTATCAGGGATTATTCTTCCCTAGTATTGAGGAAGCAAGTTGTTGAACAATTAAAATAATTTGGCTTCCTGCTCTGATCCATTAGTTTGCAAATTTAAAATTATTTTAATAAGCAATAAATGAGGTCCTTTTTAGCATTCAACAGGACCCTTGTTAAAAATAATATATGGAAACTTCACACATGGAAAACGAATGCAACTTTAACCCACTCCTGACTCGGATAATCACTAGGGCCAAATAAGTCCTCCTTCTGAGTCTTGGAACCCTGCCACTTCTGTCATACATTACCACTCCTCACCCTGTGCCCTCCTAAATCTGACACCGCCATGCACGAAGTCCTGGACTGCACACTGCTGGTAGTGTACTCAGCACCTTTTTATTGTTGTTGCCCAATAACCAGTTGCAGCTTTCTTTCTGAAATGTCCTACCAAATGACAGCAGATATTCAAATGAGGCCTGACTATTAAAATCTGCTGAGGCATCAAGCTACATTACAAAACAACCTTACTGTTTCCTGGTTTTACATTTCATTAGATGATAAAAAAATCATTCTTACATTACCTCAGATACAGAGTTCCAGCCTTACATTTTTTGCATTCAATTTATTTGCTTCACAAAAAAACCCACAGATCCACACAAGGTCCTTCTGCTGAATGAATTAAATAAAAATCTTACAATTTAAGCTGTACTTCCTTTTTGTGACATGGCCAATTGCATTATTTCACAATATTTTCAAAATCAATTGTGTGCATCAACTATCTATCTCTGTTTCAAATTAAATGATGTTTCAATTTAAAGATCTAGATCAGGGGACCCCTCGGTTAATGGTAGGGGTCTATGGCATTAAGAAGGTTAGAAATCCCTGATGTAGATTATCTAAAAATGAAATGATATAGAAATTATAATTGTAGTGAAGAATGGAATAAGAAGCCAGAATTAGCAAAATTTGACCCAGTGCTACTGGGCATGTCCAGCAGGAATAACTCAATAAAGAATGATAGAATGTGATTTTACAATGTACAATAGCAGCTCATTCACTATTTTGTCCATAAGTAACAAAAATATGCCCTATTGGGAGACACTCAATATATTGTCACATTAGGGATGTTGTAAGGGGCAAATATGATGTGATCTGAGGGACAAAATGTGGGCTTTAAGCAATATCTCTGCCAACCTGGTCATCAGGATTAGGGTTTTGGTTAACCCTAACCCTACTGCATGGTCATCATCGATCATAAACTGCAAAAGTCACAATCCAATAATCTGATTAAAGCAAAGCTTACCATCTGTCATGGGGAACTACAACAATGTTTTGACCACACTATCACCTAATCCACATTTCACTGCAAACTGCACCAAGGTTGTCCAGGAGGCAAGCAAAGTTGTCTACAGATGGACAGAACATATTACAGGCATTGTTAAACATAAAACAAAGCTAATGAAGACCTCATGGAATCGTCCATTTGCAGCAAGGTGTGAAACTGGGGCTTGGTCCATCCATGGGATCATATAATTTCACACATTGTGGTCCTAATTCAGTTTGTGATATTATTGTGGCCATAACAATTTATACATTAAGAAGGAGGATGAAGAGGTGGCAGAGGAAGAAGGAGAACTTAAACAATCACTGAATGCTGTTGGCAGGGGATCTACTGTACAGTTAAAGCTCATGGGCCTCCTTGGCTTGTCGGTCAAGGGCTTAGAGGGGGGAATTGTAGGGGGGAATGAGGAAAAGTAGGAATAAGCAAAACTAATAGTTAGACTCAAGATTTAAAAGCAGAAAGAGAAGTGATTGCTATTTGTCCTTGGGTTTAGCTGCACCTTGTAGCATATTGTTCTGGCAAAAGAAAGGGAGGCTTCCAAAAACCTCCGTTAATTAAATCTGAAAAATCTTTGAAAACTGTTGTGGAATATTTGATGAAAGATTGTGAAATTAATCTGATGAGACAAGTAATGTTGTAATACCAAAGGCAGGATGAGAGGTGGGCAGGACCAATTCATATCATCAAGGAGAAAGAGCAAAGACATTGATTAAATTAACTCCCCTGGTGTAAAGACATGGGGAAATGATTTCACAGACAAATTATTTTTTGTTTGATTCTGTATAAGTATATAAACAGGGGTAAAGTGTGCTTGGGTAGAACAGTCGCAGAGACTTTCTGGGCTGTTCTGATGAAACAGTACTGCACATAAAGCCTCTCTCTACTACTCCGCATTTCTTGATTTTACTTTCCCTGTACAGCAGGGATGGGGGAACTGTCAGCATTGGCTACTGTCACACTGTGACACTCTCAGCAACTTCTGAAATTTACATATTTACAAATAAACATAAAAGTCCAGACACTGCTTTCGGTGATGTTGCGCCCTTTTAGAAGTGTGCAACAATGTTCTGCAATTTAATCAAAACAAAACCGGTAATATGCTGTGAACTTTAATCCCTGATGTGATGTTATCAATGTAAAAATTAAAAATATTGCACATTGTTAAAAGATGTCGAACAGAGATTTAAAGTCAACATACAAAACCATAGTTAGCACTGAACAAGTTCAGTAGCCCAGAAAACGAATTTTATGGCAGTCTGTTCGGATCAATTCAGAATAATTAATTCAATTCAAAACACAACAGCTTTAAAATAAATGCTTCTTTATTTTAATGTATATATTTTCCAGAAGTGGCTGCGTGACCTTGGCTTCACTAAAAGAGAGTTCAAGTCAACCAGCAGGGGTGTAGCTGAGGTAGCAGAGACAGGATCATCATGGGTGTGGACCAGGTATGTCCAGAGGGGCAGATAGTCAGACAGTGTACACATATCGTGCAAACCCTTCAGTAGTTGCATAGACACCTGAAGAGCAGACTATCTGTTGGATAAAAGTGACCAACAACTCTGATAGAGGCATATGCCAAGTTTTTAAGCTCACCAGTGGGAGGTGGTGCTTTAGCATTGCTGGCCCACCACCTTGAGGGAGTCTTGACCATAAGCGGGCCGAAACTCCTGAAGACAGGTGGCAGGTCAACTGATGATCCCACTGGTGATCGCACAGGACAGTTAACATCTTAGTCCACGTGTATTTTTTAACTCTATTTTCAGTATCCTAATCCTTATCAGGACATTGTTATTTTGCTCTCAATAAAATGCTTAAAACAGTAAAGATAACATTTTATAAATCATTTATTGTAGTATTTTTCAATCAGATTAGTTGTTCAGACAGCTTGAAGATATTTCTCTTGCTGTATACCACATAACCTTTAAGTAGACATCAGAGAGTAACTGGTATTTATAAAGAGAATTCAACAAGTCAGAATCCACTGGAATTTTCTGGGCACATTTTTTTGAGGTCAGTGGCAAGTGCTCTTCCAATTCAAGACCTCCTAAACATCCATTTCCACAATGATATCCAAAGCAGAGTATAATATTACTGCTTTTCACACAATATTACAACCTTACCTCATTCAGCGCACTGATCATACTCAGGCAAATCATCTTGCAATCACATAAAGAAATATTTTTCCTTCATAGAGTCACAGGATTGTACAGCACAGAAAATGGACCCTTCCATCTAACTCGTTCATGCCATAACACAATATATCACCTTTAATGTGCTGTCATCATCCAACATAGCCTTGCAAGTTTCTATTTTCTCTTATTTTCTAGAGACTTATCCTTGATTTCTTACAATCATTCTGAGAAGAATGCTTTCCAATGAGTCATAGAAACATACAGCATTGAAAAATGTCTTAGAACTTACTGAAGCTATACTAACCATCAGTGACCCATCTATACAAATCCAATATTAATCCAGTTTTTATTCTTCCAACATTTTCATCAGCTATTGTTCCCCCTCCCCCACCCCACTAATTTTACCACCCACCCACTTATTAGGGACAATTTACAGTGCCGAATTAACCCACCAATTTACGTGAAAAGAAACTAGAACTCCTAGATGAAATAATTACAGTCACAAAACAGATGTGCAAACTCCACACAGATGTTATCCAAGGTCGGGATTGAACATGGGTCTCTGATGCTGTGAGGTTGTGACTCTACCAGCTGCATGATTCTGTTTTGCTTCTTTAAGGCTACTTTCTTGCTTATTATATTTCTCAGAATATGGGGGAGGAACATGAGACCTCATTTGTTATTCAGTCCCTGATCCCTGAGAATTTTGATCAAGGTACAATGAAACAACTGCAGTATACAGTATACTCATACTGCAATTTTGCATAAATGGGGACTAAGATCTTAAGAACAGAAGTAATGTGCAACAATTTTCCCCTCTATCTTGCTTATTTCAAGTTCAGAGTTGTGGTTGAATTAAGGTTGGCAGTTACTGTATTATTTAACTTGCATGATACAATAACGAAAGTCACTGTGGAGCTGTGGTACATTTTGAGCTGACTGGCAAAGACCATAACGTCTATTGTTTTAGAAGACATTGAACTTGAAATATATTTCATACTTATGTTCTTCCAGGGAAATATTCCATGATATTCCTGCTTTTTTTTTCCCTTGTAAGTAGTAGAAAGGCTTTGAGGGGTGAGGTACTGAATACTCTACACTTTTTTTCATGCTCCTATAGTCATATAGTTAAAGCATTTGTTTCACTGAACTTCTGTGTATTAATATGCTTCAGGATGTTAATGGGGAATTCACCAAAGATGGCAACAGAGAAGATGGCTGGAGCATGAAATTTGCTCAATAACAAACGTCATTAAAATGCTGTTTGAGAAAGCAAGTGTAAAATAATGGCTATAAGTTCCCTCTGCTATATTTGTTTTTTGATAACTATTCGATGTTGGCTCAATTGTTAATGTTAATATGTAGCCAACTACAGGTATCTCAACCTTTGCACAGTAGATATAAATTCAATGGATAACTAAATTATTCATAATGTAAGATGGCCTGCCTCATTTGTTATCATCTGCTTTCTGCTAATTTTAATGGATTAATTTCACCCATATTACTTGCACTGGACAAAGATAAAGTTTATTTCTCCACTGGGAAGAATAAATGACCTAGATTTTATAGTTGTATTGACAGCAAAACTATTATCATTCTTTGTCACTGCACTACGAAACTGACAGCAACTATACTTCTGGGCTTATGCTTTTGAACAGGAAAATCGGGAATCATTCTCAGCAATTCAACCCTCTTTCATAAGCTGTGTGGTTTTACAGCCTTCTCCATGAATATCAACAAGAAACTAAGCTGTTTACAAACCAGTCTCAATTTAAAATATCCACAAAATGATGCACTGTATTAAAGTCTAAGCAAATGTACTGCTTCATAGCATTAAAAATATGGTCCAAAAAGCACGTTACGGATTTTTAAAAGTAAGGCTTTATAAGACATGCTGCCTCATTTGTTATTTAACAAAATATTGTATTTGTTATTTTAAAAAAGTTATTTTCATTTTCTGGTTTGCTATTGTGAGAACTCTTTTTGGTTATTGTCTATTTTGCCATCTGAATGACATATGGACAACAACGGATCCCCTTCAACCTACCATAGTTGAAAGAGCAATTGGAGTCCAGTGTGATAGATGTAATAGAGCTTTATTCAGTTTCATACTTTTTTAAAGATAAAATGGCAATACATGTTAGGTATTGGATGTCCTCAGATATGACCATGTCCATATTTAGTGTGCCTAGGTGGCAGCATAGCCAGGAGGAAGCCCTCCATGGGTGAGTTGAATATACAGGGTCCCTACATCCTCCAACCTATGTTCAATGTTTTAAATACCTTAACTTCAAGATATCTCACTCTAAGGAGTTTCTCATGCCTAGACTTTCCTTCTATTGTTTTCTCATATTAATGGCTATTTGATAAATTCCACATTTTCCCAGTACAGTGATCTCTTTTATCCTGATCTCATCAATGTGTCATGGCTTAAAGTTCAGATGTCTGCCTGAAATCCAATTAACAGTCCTTTTATCTCAGCTGTCTCCAGGTGGCACCTATACATTTAGCATATCCATACCAGAACGCCTCATGCTCATGAAATCTTTGTTCCATCTCAAAATTTAACAAATACATCAAATTACAAGCAACCAATCTTTGTTTGGCCTTTTATGTCCAGAGACTTCCCACTGTGAGCCTTCAACAGAGAGCTGTGCTTGTTTGTACAGCTGTACCTTGTAATTTTAAAAATGATTACTGCTTGTAAGTCACATTTAGAAGTTGTTTTAAAGTTGGCTCTTGCACCATGGCATTTATATTAGCACTCCCCACCCCCACCCCCCTTGAAATATGGCTTCCAACTTCCCAACAAGTCCTGGTCTAACACAAACAAGAAATCTCTATATCTTTGTAATCAGTTTTCTTCTAAGCAGTGGTGAGTGGTGACATAGATCCTTTGCTGCTCACTGAAAAATCTAAGCCTCCGGATATTCTAAAATTATTCTGTTTATTATTTTGTGAAGTACCAAAAACGCTTTAATGTAGAACAAAATACAACATTTGCACAATCAATACTGACTAGTATTTCAAAGGAGCTATTTCCTTCGTACCCTATTCTTCAACTTTGTTTTTAGAAAAGGCGCTCATGTAAAATTTGTCTGTTCAAGTATTTTGCAATTCAGCTTGTCTCCAGATTATTCCAAAAACAACCAAGCAACCTTCATTTAGAATAAATGCTGTCATTTATTTTGGCAAAATGTGCATACTCATGTAGCAAGATCTGCTTTTGACTGACAGTCACAGAGCTTTGAACAAATGTATGAAGTCCAAAGCCAGCCTTGAGGGATAACAAGAATGAACTAACTTGCATTTATACAGAACTTAAGCAATCTTAAGATACTGCAAGGCCCTTCGAAGTCAGTGAATTAATTTTGAAATGCAATTATTGATGCAATGCAGGAAACTGTTGTAATGTAGCAAATTAGGGGTTTTAATTGAAATATGGTTATTAAAAATAATACAGCTTAATGGGTAAATTTAGTCATGTTAATACAAAACAAGCAATTATTTGTTCTTATTTCATTAAAAAACTTATTTTAGATTGAAAATAAAAGTTAATTTGAGGAAAAGACTGTTTAAAAAACATTTAGTAAATTAATAGGTCCATCAGATTTTTTTCCCTGTCATGTTCCTAAATATATATTATTTTAATCTAAATCTTGTCAGTAAATCTTGGCAGAATTCTTGGCAGAACTTAATGCAGGAAATAAACTTGGTGAGTAGGAAATACAAAGTTTCTAAAAAGCATTCATGCCTTGTTGATTAGTGCAATTAACTTGACTTTTAGAAGATATGCAAATATTTTAAGTACATTTAACACTTAAAAGGTGTACATTTTTAATGATAAACTTTAAATTAGAAATTGAGTAAGTACGTTTAAGAAAACTACCCACACATACTCCTTGGCAACAATCAAAAAAGCCGTAGAATATATCAACTCCATTAGTACCGTTCTCATGTTGTGGATGAAAACTCGGAAATAATGTAAAGATCGCAAGAGGACAGGTGAAGTAAGTCATAGCACATCCCTTATACCCTCAGAAATTTCTTCTTCCGTTTCTTTTGCCTCTCCTGAATCACTACGCATTATACATTCAAAGTGCTACAGTTTCACAGATATTCTGTTTTCTCACCCAACTAGTTGCCTCTTTCATCATGCACATGAGGTGAAGTTACTTTAAAGAAAAAATCCTCTCAACAGGGTACAAAGAAATCTATATCCATTGACCTTGGAGGTCAAACTAATATACTGTATACACAGATTACAATTCATGGCTCCGTATAAGAACAGATACAGAGTCTACTTCAGCCAGCTAGTGGTGTCGTGGCATCGGTGTTCAAATCTGACTGGCTCCCAGCTCCTTGCTCCTTCTATCCATGCTGGGATGAACATTGAGCTAGCAATGCGGCCAAACTTCTACCCTTGCTCATATCTTTCCTGTAATAACATGGGCTCTTATCTTGTTAAACAGCCTCAGGTGCAGCACCTTATCAAAGGCCTTCTGAAAATTCACTGATTCTCCTTTGTCTATTCTGCTTGTTATTTCCTCAAAGAATTCCAACAGACTTTTGTCAGGCAAGATTTCCCCTGAAGGAAACCATGCTGACTTTGATCTATTTTATCATGTGCCTACAGTATCCTGAAACCTCATAATTAATAATGGACTCCAGCATCTTGCCAACTACTAAAGTTAGGCTAACTGACCTATAATTTCCTTTCTACTGCTTTCCTCCCTTCTTAAGAAGTGGAGTGGCATTTGTAATTTTGCAGTCCTTTGGAATCATTCCAGAATCCAGTGATATTTGAAAGATCTTTACTAATGCCTTCACAATCTCTTCAGCTATCTCTTTCAATACCCTAGGATTCAGTTCATCTACTCCAGGTGACTTATCTCCCTTTAGACCTTTCAGTTTCCCAAGCACCTTCTCCTTAGCAATAGCAACTACACTCACACTTCTGCCTCCTGACGCTCGCAAATTTCTGGCATACTGCTGGTGTCTTCCACAGTGGAGACTGATGCAAAATACTTATTAAGTTAGTCTGCCATTTCTTTGTCCCCACCCCCGCCCCCATTACTACCTCTCCGGTGCCTGATACCCACTCTTGCCTCATTTTTAAACTTAATATATCTGAAAAAACTTCTGGTATCCTCTTTTATATTATTGGTTAGTTTATTTTCGTATTTCATCTTTTCTCTTTTCAGAGCGTTTTTTATTGCCTTCTGTTGTTTTTTAAAAGCTTCCCAATCCTCTAAGTTCCCACCAATTTTTGCTGTATTATATGCATTCTCTTATGCTTTTATGCTGTCTTTGTCAACCACAGCTGTCTCATTTTCCCTTTAAAATACTTCTTCATCTTCGGGATGCATCTATTCTACACCTTCTGAATTACCCAGAAAATCCATCCATTTCTGTTCTGCCATCGTTCCTGCTCGCATCCCCTTCCAATCAACTTTGGTCAGCACTTCTCTCATGCCTCTATAATTCCCTTTCCTCCACTGTAATACTGATACATCTGACTTTATCTTCTCTTTCTTAAACACCAGGGTGAATTCTATCATACTATGATCACTGTCTTCTAAGGGTTCCTTTACCTTAAGCTCCCAAATCCAACCTGGATCATTAGATAACATCCAGAATTGTCTTTCCCCTAGTGGGCTCAACCATAAGCAGCTTTAAAAAGCCATCTCACAGGCTTCCTATAAACTCCCTTTCTTGGGATCCAGCATCAACCTGACTCACAAGGATCTTGCATGTAAACTCACAAAAGACATGAAAAAGCTGGATTGTCTTTTTCTGTAAATGGGAGGACATGGCTGGCAAACGAAAATGACCTCATCTGTTACATTTTCCTCTCTCCAATGGAAAAAAGTAAGTAAAATGAGCCATCACATTACAAAGTTATGATACCCTCAAGCCTTTCCTTTGAATAACTATCACATATTTATTAATTAATATAGCTGAAAAGCAACAACATGTAAAGTAGGTCAATAAAACTCAGGATCACTTATTCCAGCTGAAAGTGATTCAGCAAATAAAGTAATTCAGATTATGTAGCATTTGTGTTGATTGAGAAGTATTGTATAGGGATATGAAACTACCAGACAACTTGAAGCAATTTAACACCTAAGCATACAGTTCCAGAAGGACCCAAAGATCACTGCTTGCATTTCAGAAAACATTTAGTAGAATTCTATCCTTGTGCAACTCTGTACTTTTATGTGTCCACTGAACTTCCTTGAAATTTATTAAATTCAAGAATATTTTCCTATATGTCAATCATCAAAGAAATGAGCTCTGTTTCCCTTAAATTAAAAGTAGTTCTTCAGAACTAAACTTTGTGTATACAGTGGATTCCAGTTAATTGGGCCATCGGTTAATCAGGGCAGCTGCTTAGTTGGGACAACTCTTAAAGAACAAAAACAAATTGAGAAAATAACTGAAATTGCCTTTGTTTATTTGGGACACTATCCTGATTAATTGGGGTAGATGACTGTTGCTGAACATTTGCTAACTAGTGTCAGTCGCGTGGACCTCGTGTTGCCATTAGACACCATACCATGCTTAGAGGGAATAGTTTTAAAATTGCATCATTTGTGTGTTTGTGTTCAAAATGTAATGATTTTTGTCACTGATAGTTGGCAAGTAATAAGCAGTAAGAATATTCAGAACTGTTTTGCTCACTGCGGTTTCACTTACAGTCAATCAAAAGAACGTCAGCTTACTTTGAATGAACTGCTCCATTGAAAACTATTAGAAACTAATACAGTGTTTTGTACTGTAGTAGTTTTGGTAGTGTTCTAATATATTCTGTAATTAATTTAAATACATAATTTGTTACTCAATTAAAAGGTCATTTTAAATACATTTTATACATTGTCTTTTTTAAATACATTTTTTACTATTCCCAGAAATTTCATCTAATTTGGCCAAAATTTACTGGTTCCAATGTGTCCCAATTAAGTGGAATCCATTGCACATGTGTGTGCTAGGAAATTCCACTGCCTAGAGATGATTTTAATCAGTACTATGCATATGAAAATCAATGTTTCTCTGGACCAGAGCATGATTATCATGATTTTCAGGTCAAATTGTGGAAATCTGAACATTTGGTCAGGCACTTTTTGCTCTTGATGAGCTGATAGCTTGGGTGTACATAGCTGGTGAATGGATTTTACCACTGAAAAGTACCAACGATAAATCTAAGGGCATAATTCTATATGGAGAATTGATAGGTTTATACATGCATAATCATTAAAAGAGGCAGAAAAGATGGGGGAAACAGAAAAATGCATATTGGATTCTGGGCTCTATAAATTGAGGCAAAGTGAAAAGAGATCAAGGAAAATCAAATATAACAAATGCTTGGCACCAAATGAAGTGTTGTGTTCCATTTCTGGATACCAGACTTTAGAAAAGATGTGGAGACTGGGTGTAGAACTGACTTATTAGAATTAAGATATTTGGTTATGTATATACAATGTAGAAACTAGGATTGCTCTCCTTGGAATACAGTTGGAGAAGGAATCTGATAGAGATATTTAAAACTGTTAGGAATGAGGAAGAATATTCACAAATTGTTCCCACTGGCAGAGAGCATTGGAATTAAGATGAATGGCAAAAGAATCAAAGGTGATAGGAAAAAAAACCCACTCAGATAAAAAAGTAGAATGCACTATGGCGGTTGTAGTGCAGACAGATTAAATCAGTGTTTAAAAGGGTACTAGATAAGTTGATGAAAGAAAATAGTGCAGGCCTATAGGGGGAGGGCTTTGAAATGGGATCAACTGAGCCCTTGCACTGAGCAATAATAACCTTGCTGAGTCTAATAGACTCCTTCTGTGATGTAGCTTTAATGGATTGTGAATTGTGCTTGTGTTGGTGACGTTTAGAGTGAAGTCCAGAGAAAATTGTGCAAATGGTTCCAAAGTTCTTCAGTTGTAATAGTACAGCTGCAGAAGTACAATTTAAAGGGGCCACTCTGAGCAGGTCCCAGTCTGGCAATGGAAATATAATTCAGGCAGGTTACTTTTGATTTATTTACTTACCTTCATTTCTTCATATCTCCCTATACAGAGCCAACTTTAATTTTTTCCCCAAGTTCACAACAGATGTATGACTTACTCCTTCACTACCAACTGATATATCAAATCCTTGGACCTATTCTCACAACCTACTTCCCAATCACAGGCTCACAGTATGGTGACTCCCACTGACTGATTGCCCTCAATCATCACAGCAAGCATATTCACAACGAGTAAAGCTTGCACCCCAACCTTCAACTCAGTAAACACATCTTACCTCACCAACTGTCACCCACTGGCTTAGAAATTCACACCTCAAAACATTAAATGCCTCCACTCAACACAGCATCTGCACTCACTCAATCATCAGCCATAATTGCTTCTTGGACATTGACCCTCACCCTAACCCTAACCCCAGACTACAAAGATTTCCAACTTGGTTAGCAACCTGTAACCCACTTAACACTCACCTTTACTGATGTCTAACTGATTCAGATTATTTTACCCCATCTTCTCCAATCTGCAGTTGTCCTCAGCTCAGTGACACCACCCCCAATCAGAAATTTCACTCCTATCTCTCCATCATTTATCAGGATGAAAACTTGAATCACTAGTGATTAGAAGACTATGGACCAACTATTAGAAAATGGAAATTGGTCCGATAGATACTTGATGGTCAGCATGGACATCGTGGTCTTAACAGCCAGCACACTTGATATTACAAATGGAAATGTGCCTCGAACAATTCTGTTAAATAATGGGTATCATGGGCTGAAAGTACTAAAAGTAATATTGAAATAGTGCATATCACTGAGCTCTGATGATTTATGGTTTGTGGTAATCCAATACCTGTACTTTTTGAGGCTTCAGTCAACCATGCAGATACAACCACAAGCAATTACATTAAATAATTACTTAAGTATGTGATCCTGTTGACATTCTTTGATCATAGTTACACACAAGTTGATGTGCTATACACACTAATGTATCTATATTTTAAAAATTAGACTTTTGATGCCAGATATACAGTATATTTTATCATTTGCTGGATACTCAGGCAGATGGACAGTCATTCTAATCAGAATCTGATTTATTATCACTGATGGGAAATTTGTTGTTTAGTGGAAAAAGTGTAGTCATAAAAAATGTATAAATTACAAAAATAAAGAAATGGTGCAATAAAAGGAATAATGAGATTGTGCTCATGGGTTCAGATGGCAGAGGGGAAGAAGCTGTTCTGAAATTGTTGAGTGTCAGTCTTCAGTCTCCTATATCTCCTCCCTGATGACAGTATTGAGAAGAGGACATGGTGAGGGTACTTAACTATGGATGCCAGCTTCTTGAGGCACTGCTCTTGAAGGTGTCCAAGAATGGAGAGGGTTGTGCCCATGTTGGAGTTGGAGTTGGCAGGCTTTATAACCCTCTTCAGCCTCTTGAAATCCTGTGCATTGGAGCCACCATACCAACACACACAAAACGCAGCAGAAACTTAGCAGGTCAGGCAGTATCTATGGAAATAAATAGTCGGCGTGTCAGGCAAAGACCCTTCAACAGACTGGAAAGAAGGAAGATTCCAGAACAAAAAGTTGTGGGAATGAGGAATGGGCAACAAGCAAGATGGTGATAGGAGAAGGCAGGTGGGTAGGAAAGGAGAGTTCACCGTGGAAGAAAGGGGAGGAGGAGTGCACCGGTGGTACATGACAGGCAGTTGAGGAGAAGAGGTAAAAAGCTAGAGCGGGAAATAGAAGAGGGCAGGGAGAGAGGAAAAGAAAGAAATGTATATATTTATCGGAAGGAGAAAACTATGTTCATATCAACAATCTGGAGGCGATCTAGATGGAATATGAGGTGTTGCTCCTCCAAACCAAGCTGTGATGTAACTAATCAGAAAGCTGATATTAGAAATATAAGACTATTAGACATAGGAGCAGAATTAGGCCATTCAGCTCAGAGTCAGCTCCATCATGGCTGATTTATTATCTGTCTCAAACCCATTCTCCTGCCATCTCCCCATAATCTTTGACATCCTTACTAATCAAGAAACTATCAATCCCCACTTTAAATATACTCAATGTCTTGGTCTTCACAGATGGCTATGGCAATTAATTCCACAGATTCTCTGGCTAAAGAAATTCCTTCTACTCTGAGGCTGTATCTTTGGGTTTTAAGTTCCCCTACGATAGGAAACATCCTCTCCACATCCACTCCTCTAGGCCTTTCAATATTCAATAGGTTTCAATGAGTTTCCCACCCCACCAATTCTTCTAAACTTCATTGCATATAGGCCCAGAGGCCTCAAATGCACTTAATATATTAACCCTTTCATTCCCAGAATCATTCTCATTAACCTTCTCTGGATCCTCTCCAATGCCACAATCTCCTTTCTTAGATAGGGGGTCCAAAACTGATCATAATACTCTGTGCAATCTGACCAGTGCCTTATAAATCCTCAGCATTTTAACATTGCTTTTATACTCTTATCCTCTCGAAAAGAATGCTAACACTGAATTTGCCTTCTTTACCATTGATTCAGTTTGCAAGTTAACCTTTAGGGAATCGAACTCCCAAGTCCCTTTGCACCCCTGATTTCTGAACTTGCTTTCCATTTAGAAAATAATCTCCATCTTTATTCCTTCTACTAACGTGCATGACCATGCATTTCCCTGCACTGTATTCTACCTTTCACTTCTCTGCCCATTCTCCGAATCTGTCCATGTCCTGCTAACACCCTACTTCTGCAACACTAACTTCCTCTCCATTATCTTTGTATCATCCGCATACCTGGTCACAAAGCCATGAATTCTGTCATCCAATGTAAGAGTTTTTACTGACAAACCAAATATGTTGACTGCTGACATGCCTTCTTCGTGATTACATTGATCTATTGACAGATCCTTTGGGATGTTGATGCCCAGGAACTAAAGATAATATATTAAAGATTAAAGTCTAATTTTATTTGTTGCTATATATCAAAACATACAGTGAAATTCAGTGCTTGTGTCAAATCAAATCAGAGAGGATTGTGCAAGTGTCACCATGTTTCTGGCACCAACATAGCATGTCCACAACTCATTAATCCTAACTGTACATCTTTGGAATGTGAGAGAAAACTCTCATGGTCATGGGGAGAATGTACAAACTCCTTATAGACAGCGGTGGGAACTGAACCTGATCTTAAAGCTGCTGCTGTATAGCATTCCACCCCTTGAAGCTACTCATCCTTCCCACTGCTGACCCCTCAATGAAAACTGATGCGTGTACTCCCAATTACCCTTTCCTGAAGCCCATAATTAATTCCTTCTCCTTGGTGACATTGAGTGTGATGCTGTTGTTGTCACACCACTCAACCAGTCGGCCTATCTCACTCCCACAAGCATATTTATTGCCATCTGTGATTCTACCAACAACAGTGTTGTAATTGGCAAATTTATATTTAGCATTTGAGCTGAGCTTGGCCACCCAGTCATGAGTAAGGAGAGAGAGGAGAGCAGTGCGCTAAACACACACCCATTAGGTGGTGTGTGCATCAGTGTTGATAGTCAACGAGAAAGAGATGTCATTACCTATTTGCACTGAATGTAGTCTCCCAAAAAGGAATTTGACGATCCAGCTGCAAGAGGTCCACATTTTCGTGCTTGGTTATTAATACTGAGAGAATGATGGTATTGAATATTGAGCTGTAATCAATATACAGTGGGCTAATGTATGTCCCTCACACTGTGAAACGGGGACACTTCTTTTTCCCTTATTAGGGAGAGGGAGAGCCTGTAGTAGTCTTTGGGGTACTGCAAATCTGGGTCTTTATTGATGCTTTGCTGCATGCTTGAGCACTTGGTGATGCTTTTTTGTTGGTGGGGGAGTGGGGAGGGTTGTTGCTTTGCTGCTGCTTGTGCATGGGAGGGGGGAGTTGGGGGTGCTTTGGAGTTCTAAAATTCAACTGTCATTCATTCTTTGGGGCACTCCTCTGTTTTTGTGGATGTTTGCGAAGAAAAAGAATTTCACGATGTATATTGTATACATTTCTCTGACATTAATGGACCTATTGAAACCTGTTGTCTAGGTGTTCTAAAATAAGAGTGGAGAGCCAATGAAATTGCATCCACTGTTGTGGCAGTAAGAAAATTACAGTGGGTACAAGTTCTTGGTCAGTCAGGAGGTAATTCTAGAAATAACCAGCTCAAAAAACACTTCATTATATGGATGCAAGTGCTACTGGGTGATAGCCATTAAGGTAGCACAACCATCTTTTCTTGGGCACTGGAATGACTGCTGTCCTTTTGAAGCAGTTGAGAACTTCAAATACAGCAGTGAGAAGTTGTAGATGTCCTCAAATACTTCAGGCAGTTTTCGGTAAATGTTTTCAGTACCCAGTGTGATATACCATCAGGACGATGCCTTGCATGCCTTCACTCTTTTGAAGAAGGCTCGGACATTGGTCTCCAAGACAGATCACAGGGTTGCTAGATGTTGTGGTGATTCACAGATGTAGTGTTATTCTCTCATGGCTTTCATTTTAAGCAAAAGCAAGCAATATAGGATATACATTGCTGTTATTTTCGCATCATTAAAGATAAAAGACACCTTAATATCTTGAGTGTAAGATTTTTCTTTGACTCTGTACACAACAGAATTACAAACGTGGTGGCAGTATTTCTAACTTTCTGATGTTTGGCCCATTCAGTTCACACTGGTGTGTACTCTTGATGCGAACAGAGAGTTGCAATCATAATAAGTACCCTGTTTGATATCCCTTCAATCACCTACCCAATATAACTTTGAATATCCATATAGTGAATGGGGATGACACTAATGTGGATAAATGTGAAGTTATCCACTTTGGTGGCAAAAATAGGAAAACAGATTATTATCTGAATGGTGGCCGATTAGGAAAAGGGGAGGTGCAACGAGACCTGGGTGTCATTATACACCAGTCATTGAAAGTGGGCATGCAGGTACAGCAGGCGGTGAAAAAGGCGAACGGTATGCTGGCATTTATAGCGAGAGGATTCGAGTACAGGAGCAGGGAGGTACTACTGCAGTTGTACAAGGCCTTGGTGAGACCACACCTGGAGTATTGTGTGCAGTTTTGGTCCCCTAATCTGAGGAAAGACATCTTTGCCATAGAGGGAGTACAAAGAAGGTTCACCAGATTGATTCCTGGGATGGCAGGTCTTTCATATGAAGAAAGACTGGATGAACTGGGCTTGTACTCGTTGGAATTTAGAAGATTGAGGGGGGATCTGATTGAAACGTATAAGATCCTAAAGGGATTGGACAGGCTAGATGCAGGAAGATTGTTCCCGATGTTGGGGAGGTCTAGAACGAGGGGTCACAGTTTGAGGATAGAGGGGAAGCCTTTTAGGACCGAGGTTAGGAAAAACTTCTTCACACAGAGAGTGGTGAATCTGTGGAATTCTCTGCCACAGCAAACTGTTGAGGCCAGTTCATTAGCTATGTTTAAAAGGAAGTTAGATATGGCCCTTGTGGCTACAGGGGTCAGGGGGTATGGAGGGAAGACTGGGTTCTGAGTTGGATGATCAGCCATGATCATAATAAATGGCGGTGCAGGCTCGAAGGGCCGAATGGCCTACTCCTGCACCTATTTTCTATGTTTCTATGTTTCTAATCCTGTAATTGAATTCCACATCTTCTCATCCATCGGATGTTTCAAAAAAATCATCCATCACTGGATTTATGACAAAATTTAAACAAAATTCTATATCATAGATTAAACTTTATCTTGGAAATTAATATTCTCACCAGCAGTCAATTATATCATGTAATGTCAAAAACTTCAATCACTTATGCTACAGTCTTATAATTCAATTCCATCGGGCAGAGTTTTCATAATCAAACTGTCTATATCAACTGATATTGGATCCCATATGGGAGATGTAGTATAATATCGATGGTTTTAAAAACCCAAAACGAAATTGAAAATACTGAAGGTACTCAGTGAGCTATGCAGCATCTATGGAGGGAAAAGTTAATGTTTCAGGTTGATGACCTTTCATCGGTGCTGATGAAAAGCTATCAAAATGAAATACGAACTCAGTTTTTCTTGTTATGGAGTATTCTAGAATTATGTGAATATACCAGATGTTAATTCAAACAAGAACCAGGCTTCAGTTCTTACTGTAAATGTAAGTAATTTTAGGAAGCTTGCAATTAGCCTTCCATTTTTCTATAAAGTGCAAGCAGCAAATTGTTAAAAGCACAGGCTGCTCCACAGACTATGAGATCAGATGAGCAAGAGTCAAATGTTAAAACAGCGGGTTGTGTTAATTGCATTGCTCAAGTCAGGGAAAATATGGCTGGTATTTGCACCTTTGTGACTTGAGTCCAAGCTGGCAGACCAGAAAGATGTTGCACTTAGCATATTAAATATAGTCACAGGCATAGACAATCAATAGTTTTTGTGTACTCAAAGACAGCCCTACAACATTAATTTCAACACTTCACCTGTGAATCTATTGTCCGGAACTCCCAATGTGGCCTTGTTGAGACTCGTTATAAACTGGGGGACCACTTCGTCAAGCACCTCTGCTCCATCTGCCAAAAGCAGAACTTCTCGATGGCCAAACATTCTAATTCCAATTCCCATTCCCATTCTGACATGTCGGGCCATGGCCTCCCCTTTTGCCAAGATGAAGCCACTCTCAAGGTGGAGGAGCAACACCTTATATTCCATCTGGGAAGGTTCCAAGCTGATGGCATGAATATCAATTTCTTCTTTCGGTAATTTTCCCCTTCCCCTTCCCTCTTCCTCTATTCCCCACTCTGGCCTTTTACCTTTTCTCACTCGTCTATCTCTTCCCACGCATCCCTTGTTCTTCCCTTTTTCTTATGGTCCACTCTCCTATCTTATCAGATGTCTTCTTCTCCAGTCTTTTACCTTTCCTACCTACACACCTGGCTTCACCTATCACTTTTCATCTAGTCTCATTCCTGTCGCCACACCTTTTTTTCTGGCATCTTCCCCCTTCTTTTTTAGTTCCTGAAGAAGGGTCTAGGTCTGAAACATAGAACACCTACAGCACAATACAGGCCCTTCGGCACACAAAGCTGTGCTGAACATGTCCTTATGTTAGAAATTACCTAAGGTTATCCATAGCCTTCTATTGAAATGTTGACTGTTTAATCATTTCCATGGATGCTGCCTGACCTGTTGAGCTCTTCCAGCATTTTCTATGTGTTGCTTTGGATTTCCAGCATCTGCAGGCTTTCTCATGATTATTAATTTTGGGTGCCTGGGATTTTTGCCCCAAGAAGTTTTTAGACTTTTTGCATGAATTACCTTGTGACAAAGGTTTATGAATATTGCTTTGTGAACTTTCAGATGGGTCCGCCACTCTAGATATGCCATTCAAAGGAAGCACTGTCAACACAAAATATTGAAGTAAACAATGTCACTGTAACTGTTGAACAATCTTTCCGGAAGTTGAGGGGTGACCCGACAGAAGTATATAAAATTATGAGAAGCAAAGACAGAGTAGATAGTCAGAGTCTTTTACTCAGGATGGAAATGTTAAAAAGAAATGGCATAGGTTCAATTGGAGAGGCATTTCTGTCTTACATGGTGAGTGGTAGCTAACTGGAACACACTGTCAGGGAAGATGTTGATGCAGATATGGCAGCAACATTTCGGAGGTATTTAGACAGGCAGGGAATTGGTAGATACAGACCATGTTCAAGGACACGGGATTAGAGTAGATTGGCATCATGGTTAGAGTACATATGGTGGGTCAAAAGCCCTGCTCTTGTGCTGTATTTCTATATCTATCCCTTCCATATTATTCAAATTCTCAAATGCACAGAACTCTCCTTTCTATTTCTTTGACCTTTTGGGATCAAACTTGCAAGCAAAAAATATCAGAACTTAGGGAACACTTTTGATTTCCTCCTGACTTAAACCTAGGAGTAGGTTACGCTTTCCATTTTTCATGGCACTTGCGTTCTGAAATATAAACAAAACAGGAACTTGCAAAACTGTGAAAACCATAACTTCCACATCTTAGTTGTTCAAGGAGCAAATTCTAATGCTAAATCAAGAAAATTGTAAATCGACTTAATTATTTTCTAATACCCTACTTACTCAAAATTAAATGCAAAATTATAATTGAATGAACTTCCTTTCCAACACGTTTTACTCTGATCCAGTTCAGTGTTGGCAGAAATCTGAAAAGAGTGGAAACATTTCTTGCACACAAAAGGTTGCTCATTTATTCATGAAGTTTGTCACTTGCTGTCATGGACTCCATATTAAAAATAAGCGACCTTGTCCCTTGTTCAGAAATTCAATATGGCAGCCATGTAACTAAAAACATTTGATAAACAGATCAGCTTTGAGACTTCCATATCAGTTACTGTAACTTAATATATACTGACTTATTTTCTCAGTAAACAAGTCGACTTAAATGATACATTTCTGGTAAATGTGCCACAAATGTTAATATAGTATACAATCATCCCACATCAAGCACACAAAGCACAGTAAGTTAGCTATTTTGGTGGCATTTGTTATCATCAGAGATAATGAACGTGGAATTTTAAAAATATCTCCCATGAACTGCATGGTTTAGTAAATAAATTCTGGCATAAAATTTTCTGTCAAAGCTATAATCTTGCATACCTGAAACTGAGTCCAACTGTGATGGTTCATTCTCCACAAATTTGACATTTATTACTGGATTCTCAGAGGAAATGATTTTGATCTAAAATTGTACATAGTTGGATAGGTAATATAATTATGTATACATGTTAATATTTAAAAGAAAACATTCCAGTATATACTATGTCAGTGAAAGTGATTTATTTAACTGATTTAATGACAAAATATTAAGAATTCAGTTATTTTATTACTGTTATATAATATTTTAAGATAACCACAAGTGGAGTTTTGTTTTGACTAACTGCACCAGTTATATGGAAAATTATGTTTTACAAGTTATGGCGAGCTCAGATACAATGAAACTTTTAAAATGTTTGTAATTTGCGAAATGCTTCAGGCTTTTACCTTTTTAAAAGTATGCTTCGTGACAGATCGTTATAACAATATGTTTATAACAGTTAAGTCCTGACACTCAGAATAGCTGAAGCATTATTGCCCTCGTTGACGACATCCAGTGGAGGAGCTGTGGTTTGCTTTACAAAACCGTTAAAAAGTACATAGCCAGTACCATCTTATATGCGGTGGTGTGCTGGGGCAATGGCATCAACGCGGATGATGCCAACAGGCTCAGTAAATTGATTAGAAAGGCTGGCTCTGTTATAGGAGTAAAACTGGACACACTGGAGGCTGTGGGAGAACAAAGCACCCTACAGAAAATCCTAACAATTCTGGAGAATGTTTCTCACCCTCTATATGCCACCTTAGCTGAACAAAGGAGCACTTTTAGTACAGTAATAGACTAAGACAACTGCGCTGCTCCAAAGAGCGCTACATGAGGTCATTCTTACCCTCCGCCATTAGGCTCTGTAATGAGTCAACCTATAGTCGGGGAAGTGATGACCCACCCCCTCGTGTTAGAGTGGCTGAGATAACCTATTTTTTATTCTATCTTACTTATCTTCTAATATTTGTATATCTGTGCACTTGTATTGCTACTGTGACAGTGATTTCCTTTCGGATCAATAAAGTATCTATCTTAAACAGATCAAAATCAATTGGTTTTACAGATAACTTTGCGAGTCAAAATCCTCCTTCTGCAGTATACTGTAAACACGAGAAATTCTGCTGATGCTGTAATTCCAAAGCAACATACACAAAGTGCTAGAGAAACTGAAGAGATCAGGCGGCATTCATGGAAAAGAACAAACAGTCGATGTTTCGGGCCAGACCTTTCTTCAGGACTGTCTAATATTGTTTTAAACCCCTTCAGTACAATGTGATACTCGGGAACCCATTCTAAAAATTATTCTCCCAAGCTTTCCCTTGCAACCAAAGTTTGCAATGCATGAACATGATGTCAATTTCCATTATTACTTTACAGCCACTTGGTTAAAAATATGGCAAACATCTGGAAGATTTTGAACATGACAAAATATACAATGTTGGAAAATAAAAGACTCCCTACCGAACAAAACTAGCCAGAAATTTGCAAAAAGAACCCCGGAATCACTCAATTCCTGCTTTTACAACAAATGACACGGGAAAACGCTTCTTTCGGTTCGGAGCCGCGGCGCCGCGTGACGTCATGGCCGAACAGGTTGAATGACGTCACCGCAGTGTGCTGACCCGCTGTCTCGCGCTTCACAACAAACGGTAAGTTTGCATCTGCTGCCGGCGCGCGTCCGAACCTTCGAACTGAACGGCCCGGGAAGATCGCGGGCCGCAAGCGCCACTCCTGCCGGCACCTCGCCCGCTCCCCCTCCGCGGGCTGCGAGTTGGGAGGGAGGTGGGTAAAGCGGGGTCGCCGACGCGCCTGTGAGTTAATCCGGACTGTGGCAGCGACGGGCGTTTCATCTGTCTCACTGAGTGTGAGTGATGAACGTCCCCGGGCGGAGGCAGCAGACACTCTGCCTCCATCCCTAGCCGCCTCACTCCCACCCCCCCATCATCTCTGAACACCAGCACTCCTGGGGGGGGGGAGGGGGGTTGTGGAAGTAAATAAACATCACTGAACTCTGAAGCTCACTTAAAACAGTTGCATTTTCCCGATGACCATTGCTATTTTAGTTTTACGTTATGGCCACAGCGTTGCGTTAATTAATAGGTAACGGAGCTCTTGGATGGCTGTCGATGGTTCTGGGGTTTAACTTTTGAGGAGTGTTTTTCCACTTGGGGCTCAGTGTACCTGTTTTGGCTTTGTTCTGTCCGAGTGTGATTGAGGCCTTTTTCCTCACCTCGGCTGGAACTGAGTGAGTAGGCCAGAGGATTTCAAGCCGCTTTATTTATGATCTGTCACCTGCCGCTTTGAGAGCCGTCGGGAGATTGGGGGGGGGGTTTGAAAGATATTATACAAAACACGAAATGCGTAGAAACTAAATAGGCGACGGACGGGCGGATGGCGTCAACCTAGCTTGCTATCAGAAAAACACGGTCCAACTACAGTCTGATTGACGTAGCGTGCAACGAATGATCTGTGTAGCCTGCTTGATAGAAGTGGCAGGTGTCCAATAGCCTCACTGCGATAGGCGATCGACGTGGCAGGTGGCCAATAGTGTGCACAGGCTGGCTTCGTTGCCGACGCGACTAGTACAAGCATAGACAGCTATAGGTGATTGACAGGTGTCAGGACCAGTCAACTGCTCAGATGTAATGATTGACAGGATTGCAAGACAATGAAGACAACGCGTCTGTGTGCTTCCCTCCCTGTTGAAAATGATTGATATACCGGTGTTTGTGATTGACGGCTGCTTGGGTCAATCGAGGCGTGTTGAGTTACATAATGGAAATTTAGAGGATTTGAATCCAATCAATCTAGTCGGCAGGACTGTTAATATCGAGACCGTGGGTGCAATGTTATACCAATCAGTGTAGTGTTGGGGCGGGATGTCTGGTTATCATGTTAGGTTGTCTTTTGTGTATACAGAAGATGGATACAGTATTCAAAGTGTCTACTTTGGAAATGTGTTTTATTTCGGGAAATATATGTTTGTGCTTGGGCAAGTGAGGTACGTGACTTTAAAAATTGGAAGCAATAAGAGCAAATAATTTAGACACTTGTGTATTGTCCGCTTTGATTGTCATGACCAAGTGAAATTTTGGATTAATTTGAGACTTCTGATGGTCGCTTCAGTAAATTATGGGCTTTTGAAGGCTGTATTAATCCGGTATCTATGTCGAGTAGCCTTTTCCTCCATTCTTCATCCGCCCCCCACAACGCCCTCAGGGAAAAGGTGATAATTGATTTCTGTAGGTGTGGGGTTGCAGGGGCGAACATTTTTTAAAAATCAGGTCTAGGTGGCAATTTTAAATTCCTTTGTTCATTTGACAATCGCAGTATCAAGTTTTTTTTAAAATTTAAAAACAAATTATTGCCTTTCGTCTACGACAGAATATTTCTTTGAGTGAAAATGTTAATAGTTTAGTAAAAGTGTTGAAGTGCATTACCAGGCCCCAGTTGCTGAAGATGCAAATAGTTTTTTCCATAGTCTCTTCGGTTGTCGACTCAGAATTAATTTAATGAGAGGAAGGGGTGGTCAGTTGTGTAAAGGAGTTGTGAGATGGGTGGGTGCGGGGTGTTTGGTGCTTGTGCTGGAAGGGAGGTTTTGTTTTTGTTTGTTAATTACTTCAGGCCAATTCTCTTTCACCTGATTTGTTTTGGGGCTTTCTTTTGCACTATATTGTATTGGCTATCTGTTTCCCTCTAGATTATTTTCAAATTCGGGTTTAGCAAGTAGTCTTTCTTTTCTCACTTAATCAGCTTGTATATTTACAAGAAGCTGTTGCAAGTAATTCTTAAAATTACTTGATGTAAAAAAACGGTAAGCCATCACAGCAAAATTTTTTTGGAAATCAATTATTAGGTGTTGATGTAAAACAGATAATACTTAATTGCCCAGTGAAAACTTGTAAATTATTCCATTTCTTTAATTGAAATAACCAGTTTCTGCCCATTAGCATTTTTACTTGTGTTTCTGTATTTTATTATTCGTACAGGGGTTGTTATATTTTTAAAGAAAGCAATTAAAATGGCACCATATTTCATCATCTGTTTTGTAGAATTATTTTTAGGTATCGCCATGGAACAATATGTGTGAGAGCTTACTCTGAATGTTCTGGAAGAATTCAAGGTTGCTTGTTATTTTGTTCTGTCTGTGGTGCATACTTTAATCAACAAAAGCAGTTGTTAGTTACTAAGTTCTAGATATTGTCTTAACTATTTTGTGGACTTTTTCCGATGTGTATCAGTTGTTTAAGGCATTGCTGTTTTGGGTTATAAGGAGACCGAACTTAAAAGTGCTTTTTTTACATTATGGTTTTACAGTATGGTTTTACTTTACTGAGAATATTTGTATTATGTGTGTGTGTATATAATATGTAAAATATTGGGTAACCTGCTAGGATGGCTAATGAGGGGAATATTGAAATTTGTTATGCCATAATATAAGAAACCTATAACACGTCAAGTTTAAAAACCAGCTGTGGCCCATGTTAATATATTGTGTTTGATTTTATTTCTTGAATTGCTGGGGTGGTGAGGTTGTCTGCTGCAATGAAATACTCTTTCAGTAAGTGTTCTTGTAGCGTTTATTCAAGGAAGTAATTTGGGAGTTGACTACAGGAACAAATCTGACATTAAAATATGCAAATTTTTTTTACTTTGTTTTTTGAGCCCTTGACAAAGTATAGAATATTTATATCATTGTTATACTATAAAGGATTCTCAGCTAATGAGGTTTTGAGACTTGCAAATAATATGTACCTTAAGAAATCCTTCTTTCATTTAAAAAAAAGATTCCTATTATCTCTAGTTTCAACTCTTACTACTTTGCTGCTAGCAAACACCTGCTTTCAGTTCAGGATGCTTCTTTTTCCCTCTGCCTGCATTGGCATAATGGTGCAACCTGGTGTTGGAAACAATATATTGTGTAGAAGCAGATCCATTTGGTGCATATGGAAAAACAGTTCAATAATGCTTTGCTCAATTAATAATCTAAAGGTTCATGTTTAAAAACAGATGATATAACAATTCAACTACTTTACCAAAGCATCAATTTTAAAATATGGATTGTTGGACAGTTGGATTTTGGCATTCATCTGTGAGTTAATTTCATTTGACTACAATATCAACTCAGTAGATTGTTACAAAATTTTGGTTGTTTTTAGAAACAAAATTGACTTCAAATGGCAAGAGTCCATATTTAATTTAAAAACTTTTAAAAGGAGCTCATTTTCCCATTAAGAACATTGCATGCAAAATGTTCTATGTGCTTTTGTTCTGAGAAGTTTTTGAACCAAAATTTCTATCTTTTAGTTTGGCTCTATATTTCAACATTTGCAAAGCTCTCTTGTTTACATTAAGTTTTGCTTTCACCTGCAAGTAACAACTTTAACAAGATACAAATTTACTTGTGCATCTTCTGAATTTGAAATTGGTTTGATCTTGCATCTTATTTCAATAAATATAAATTATCATTATTGGAAAAGATAATTGAACTGTAGTGATTTAGATGCACCCTATTACCTGGTTTTTCGTAGTTAAGATTAAGACAGGAAAAAGAAGGAAATACTGCTTAACTATTAAGCAGTTGGAGTTCATAATATTTATTGATGCCTCTCATGCTTCCCCATGCGCTTCTTTACAGATGTTCTCTTCTAGTACAATGGAATAGATGGTAATTGTGACTGTACTTGTGAATTGGTTCTAGTTGTAAATAGATGGGAAATGCTCTTGTTTAAAACCTTCAGGTTCAGGTGATTGGGAAATATACTATTTACTAAGTTTCTCTCTGAACATATTTAAATAGCCAGATACTTACTACAAACTGGATGTTTTGAACATTTCAAAAGGTTTGACAAAGTAAAGTTTGCCACCTTTGATAAATTGAGCCAACTATCTTGTGTTGTTTTTCTTTTTGCAAGTGGATTTGAAAGCTAGTGAATGAAGTAGATGAGAAAGCTATGTATTTTATTTCAGAGAATCTGTTCCTTGAAATCATGTATGCACAGTAAATGTGTAAATAAAATCTGCAAAGCCAGAATTTTATGATAGTGTGTGGTTGCACAGAATGTGGCAACATGGTGTTTGGACAATGCATGAGGAGGGTCATCTGTATGTATACTAACCTTTAAGGGTGTAATGTGCCCCACAGAATGTTTGATAATTGTTTTTTTATGTATGAAGGTGTTAATGCAGGTTTTAGTCATCTATTTTAATAATTCTAACTTGGTTTTCAAGGTCAATTTTTTACAAGCTGATTAAAATTTATTGTTTTAATTGCAGTCAGGTAGTCACTATATAACTGAAACATGGATTGTTGAGAATTTTTTATATTTTAAATGCATTTTATTAACATTTTAAATAGAATAGTTTAATAATTCAGCCTTTTAGCCAAGCTAACTTTCATTAAAAGATATGTTCTCTATTTTAAGTTTAAAAGACTAGTATTAAATAATAAATTTGCATATTGCTTCTTGCCCTTGATGTCCCAAGACTATGGTCCTGAATTATTTGAAAAGTGTCTTTATTGTTACAATGTGGGAAAACAGCCAGTGTGTATAATTAAGTTCCCATAAACGGGAAATAATTAAGTGACCAATTCATTTCTTTTAATGATAGTCAGGTTAAGTATGTTTGACAGAGCATTGGGAGAATGCCTTTGATCTTGGAATAACCTAATTTTTTTGTTTGTGTTTAATTTTGGAAAACAATGGGTTCTTGGTTTGATATCCACTCAAAGTGTGCAGTGTTGGGGAGTCTCGATTTGTGCTCAACGCTGTGCTGTGAGTCTTAACTTTTGAGACCTGAAAATTAAGTTTTAGTGTGCTGTCACAGAGCCAAATCTCACAGTTTGCAATGCACATTCAATTTAGAATTTGAGAGTAGTGAGTTACTGTTGATTTTAAATAAAGTATGCTCTAGTTTTCATTCTTAGTGGATTTCATGAAAATCTAAAATTGATGTAAATCGTAAATCAATATTTGTAACAAAAACTGGGCTGTAAGTAAATATGGTTATTCCAGATCCAGTTCCTGGTCTGTAGATAATTTTTATTAATTTTAACAAAGGATTATTATCTTTACCAGTATTAGTATGTTAAAAGAAATCCTTATCTTGATGTTTAATCTGCTGCTGGTTGGAATATTGAAATGGATGAAAGGGATTTGGAGGAGGATTTCCATTGGGAACTTAACTGCAGAATGACCCAATATAATTTTCTTTTGTTTGAGTGTTAAACATTTTTTAATGAATCTAAAGCAATGCTATTATTAGAAGTACCTTCTAGCTTTGCTATCAGTAAAATACACAGCTTTTTCAATTGCATGCTTTTTTTGTAGCCATGTGTATTCCAGTTTTACAATCTGAAAATTAACAAATTATTACAACCCTTAGCTTTATAAGCTGTTAAGGGTAAAATTCCATGCTTATTTCCTTTGATTTCTGGAACACAAGGTTTTCCAACAGGCTGACGAAGTACGTAATATAAATATATACAAAAATGAGTGTTTGTGAAGAGCATCAGTTTAACGTTGATCCAGAAGAAAATGTAAATAATGTGTGAAATTTCTACTATTTCCATTTAAGAAACTAATAGTATTTAATTACTGTTGTTATGAAATGTTGTTTTGCTTATACAAAAGTCTTTATTCAGCATTTCTGTATGCTGTTGAAGTTGAGCAGGGTAATTTACTGTTCTGATGGAAATGTAAAGATGGTTAGTATTGTCTTGTAATTATTTTTAATGCTGTGAGGACTTGGAGATACCTCCCAAATTTCTTAAGTTTTGAAAGGTAAACAGAAGAAATTAGAAAATTAGTTTGTTTATTGCTAGTTTCAAAATAATTGAGTACATTGTAGGGAATAGAGAATATAATTTCATTCTCAGGGAACTCTTAAAAGGTGACAAATAACTTGCTGGAGCTCTGTCCAAAGTTACAAACACATCAAAAACGTAAGGCCAAAACCAGTCACCTGGTTGTTAAGGGCAATTATTAGATAATCTCCTTCAGTTCAGTTTTGTGAACCTAATTCATATAATATAAGCAATGCAAACCCTACAAAATAAGCAGTTAAAACATTCTATTATTCTGCTAAGAACTTTTGTTAAAAGAATGAATGAAGGCAATTTCCTGTAGTTTAATTATAGGAATATGTGTTTCGTTAAGGGAAAGAATCCTGTGTTTTGTGGAACTATGGCCAAGTTTCAATTATGCTATCTTCATTTGTGGATTATTTGCCACATTTTTACTTCCTGCTGTGTAACTTCCTAGAATCTTTTATTGGGAAGGACGATATTGCAGGTATGTTAATATTCTACATGACTGCTTTCAGCACAGAAACGTAACAGAGTGCCCTTGTGTTTTCTGATTAGACCCTTGTGATTTCTGATTAGACCCTTGTGACGGCAAGGAAATGCATTATGTATAGGTCTGCATTGCTACTCTTGGGACATATTTTCTGTGGTTTAAATCTGTTTTAATTATTTTACTACCAAGTTTTACCACTGGAGGCCCTCAGTCTCTTGTGTGTAAATATTGACTTTTACAATGCTGGGCATCTTGTGTCGTTACAGGTTCCACAGATTTAAACAAAAGCAATTTGGGAAAACTTGAGCCAAAATCAGCATACCTTAATACTCTTTAATATCATTTTTTTTTTTGCTTTCTTTGTGAGATGAACTTTTTTTATAGGCTGCACCTTGCCACAGAAAATATCTTGGAGGAATGCTGCAGTTCAGGCAGCATCAATAGAAGGGAGTAAACATTCAGCATTTCAGGCTGAGACCCTTAATCAGAACTAGAAATAAAGAAGGCAGAAACCAGAATAAGAAGGTGGGGTGAGGGAGAAGTGCAAGCTGGTAGGTGACAGATAAGACCAGGTGACAAAAGCTGAGGTGGAATAGCTGGAAGAGGTTAGAGGGCTGGGAAGAAGGAATCCAACAGGGGAGAACTGTGGACTATGGAAGAAAGGGAAGTAGGAGGGGAACCAGAGAGGTGAGAAGAAGAGAAAGGTGAGAGGATAATCAGAATTGGGAATGGAAAAAGAGAGGAGGGAATAGGGAGAATTTACTGGAAGTTGGAGAAATTGGTGTTCAGTTTGGAGGCAGCCCAGACGGAATATGAAATGTTGCTTATCCAACCTGGGTTTGGCCTCATTATGCAGTAGAGGAGTCCATGGACAGACATGTCAAAATGGGAATGGGAAGTCAAATTGAAATAGGTAGCTACCAAGTCAGCTTGTTTTTTTGCAGGGTACAGAGTGGGTGCTCAAAAAAAGTGGTCCCCCAACCTGTGTTAGATCTCACCAATGTAGATGAGGCCACACTAGAAGTGCCAATACAATAGATGACCCTAATAGACTTGCAGATAGTGTTGCTTCACCTGGATGGACTTGTTTGCGGTCCTGAGTCATGGTGATGGAGAGGTCGAGGGGCAGGTGTAGTACTTGTTAAGATTATAAGGATGGGTACCAGGAGGGAAATCAATGGGAAAGGACGAATGGGCAATGGAGATGAGATCCAATACAAATGCTTTGTGGAGCATCTATCACCTCCCAGCTTGTACTACTTCCCCTCCTCCTCCCCCAGCCTTATTCTGGTTTCCACCCTCTTCCTTTCCAGTCCTGATGAAGGGTCTCGGCGCAAGAAGTTGATCGTTTATTCTCTTACATAGATGTGCCTGAGTTGCTGAGTTTCGCCAGCATTTTGTGAGAGCTAATCAAGATTTACAGCATCTGTAGAATGTCTTGTCTTACAGAAAATATCTTGACTCAAATGTTTGTTCAGCAGAATGGTGTGCGAAATTCATAGTGCCTAACAATTTTTGCTGGACTCATGTTTATTGTTTATGGATTATACTTGAAGTAGGATTTTTACTGCATTCTTATTTTTGATAGCTTTATTTATTGTGGATATATAAACATTTTCCCAAAAAAATCTGCTCAAAACACTTGCATTATCATCTTGGAAATTGATGTAAATGAAGTTTCAAAATTTTATTTAATGAATACTCACTTTTTAACATGAATATTTGCAGTTCAGTTGGAGGGAAAAATGTTAATTACCAATTTTAGATTGGGAGGAAATTGTACATTCAGTTACTGTTTATAAAACTTGTTATTATCAAAATGTAGTTCTTAACATATCAGAAGCTTCCTGATAGGACCAGATCAATGACCAGATATCTTTATCACAGTAACATTTCCTGAAATAAACAATTAAACAACAATTGTTGGAAATGTGCCTCAAAAATGTTTTGTTGGTTTTTAATAAATCCTTTCCCCATTATTTTCTATTTCCCTTTAGATTTTAATGTATATTATTCTACTAATATTATATTTCGTTCCACCGATCCTCACCTACCTGTACCACTTAATTTTGGGGTTAAATTTGGTTTAAAGATACTGACTTGGCAGTTCAATTTCAGCTTTAAGATTAGTGCAATGCATGAGACATAGACAACTTTTAAGTTATTTGCAGACCAACTAGAATTAATACTGCAGTGTGAGCATTTGGCACTGGTGGTTTGTGGTAAAGGAGAACTCAATTTGTTTGTCCACTCAGGGTTAAAACATGTTAGAAATCAAGAGGGAGAAGATCTGCCATATCGACTACTGTCCAGTGGCATTGACCTCAACAATAATGAATTATTTTGAACGGCTGGTTATGGATCACATTAAATCCCATCTTCCTGCTACATTGGACCCTTTTGAGTTTGCTTATTACTCAAATTGGTCTACAGATGATGCCATAGCTTCTGCACTCTACACCATCCAGTCTCACCTGGAAAATAGTGCCTCATATGCCAGGATACTGTTTATTGACTTCAGCTGAGTGTTTAATATGACCGTCTCTCAGAAACTGGAGCATAAACTGTCCTCATTGGGTCTCAGCACCTCTCTGTAACTAGATCCTGGACTTCTTGGCAGAAAGTCCACAGTCAGTCCATGTTGGCAAAATCGCCAGGGCTGCATGCTCAGCCTGCTTTTGAAGCATGATGCACTGCTAGATCCAGTTCAAACTGAATCATCAAGTTCACTGATGGCACAATTGTGATTGGCCTCATCAGCAATGACGACGAGACAGCATACAGAGAGCAGATAGAGTGGCAGGTAGAACGGTGTGAGCACAGCTTGAGTCTCAATGCGGACAAGACCAAAAAGATGATTGTGGACTTGATGAAGGTGCAGGCTGACCACTCTTCACTGCACATACACACCTCCTCTGCAGGGAGAGTGAGGTGCTCCAAATTTCTGGGAGTACACATAAGAGATGATCTCAGCTGGTACCTCAATGCCACCTCTTTGGTCAAAGCACAGCAGCGTCTCCATTTCCTGAGGAGATTTGAGGTGAGTAAGTGAATGAGGGTCCCCCCCCCCCCACCATTCTAACCAATTTTTACAGGAGCACCATTGAGAGTCTCCTGCCCAGCTTAATCACCATTTCGTACGGGAATCACAAGACATCTGACTGCAAGCTCCAGTGCATATATACATGGGGAGGGAGGGAGACTGCATAGTAACATTACCAGAAATAATGCCAACAAATAATAAGGTACATGTAGGATACAAGTTTTAAAAAGTAAACAGTATTACACTATTGATGATTCGTATGTGATGAGATCTGGATGGTGTCAGGAAGTTCAGTAGTCTTATGGTGGGGGGAAGAGGCTGTTCCCATCCTTGCAGTTCTTGTCCTAATGCTACAGTACCTCCTGCCTGATGGTAGGGGTCGTGGTGGTTTGGGGAGGGGGGCTGTCAGATTGTCAGACAGATGGGAGGGATTATTGGTAGTGCTTAGGGCCCTGCGTGTGCAGGACTCCTAATAAATATCTCTGGGTGGAAAAGAAACCCTGATGATCCTCCAGCAGTCCTCACAATCTTTTACAGTGACTTGTGGTCAGATGCCTTGCAATTCCCGTACCAGACGGTGATGCAGCTGGTCAGGACACTTTTGATGGCACTCTTGTTTTTTTTTAAATTGGTTAAAGTTCAAGGAGGGGGAGCTTCACTGGACTCAGTCTCCTCAGTAAATAGAGTCACTGCTGTGCTTTCTTGACCAAATAGGTGGTGTTGAAGGACCAGATGAGATCATAAGTTATGTGCACTCCCAGAAACTTGGTGCTCCTAACTCTCTCCATGGAGGAGCCCTGTATGTGTAGTGAGGAGTAGTCAGCCTGCCCCTTAAGTTCACAATCATTTCTTTGGTCTTGTCCATGAGACTACTTGCTTTCAGTGGCTCAACTGCCATTATTACTAATTTCTCGCATTCCTTCCATAGAATCCCAAGCACATTTTGTATCTGGAGTATCCACTTTCCCATTTCCTTCCCATCTTGACTTTGTATTATAGTGGCCTTCACTGTGTACAAAGTAATCAATCATGTTTCCATTTATTGCCACTTAAGAATGTTTTTCTATCTGCTGAACTAAATTTTTGCTCTCCCAATTTGTCAGGAACTGTCAATGAATTATAGATGTACATGCAATCTTAACCAGGCAAAGGTGCTAGCAATTCAGTTGTCTGAGTTACTATAAATTTGACGGCAACCAAGTCTGCTATCTGTGCACTTGGCTGAGTAATTTCAGATGTGTCTTGTTAAATGAATCCTAAATTCCATAGCCCTTCTGCTTTAACCATCTACAAAATTACACCGTTCTGAATGAATACTCGTCTTGTGTTCTTCTGATTCCCCGGAAGGGTTGGAAATTTGGTTGGTGTGCTTCCCCTGCCATTTACACTAGGCTGCTGCGTTTTGTGAATGAATTGACTTGTTTCTCATCCAGGTTTCTCCTCTGCTTTGAGGGTTGAATTCTCATGATGGGATTGTTACAGATTTTTTCAGAGTCTACAAGAACTTTCCTGAACCATTGCTGATGATTTTTCAGAGAGATTGTATTAGTATATCTGTTTCAGGAATCTCAACAGGTTTGTGAATTATGTGGTAGGCTTAAAGGAGTCAGCGGTATAATGATGTCAATGCCGTGCGTGTTGGCCTAGGAATGAATATAGACTTTGGTCAGTTATTCTAACCATGGGTGTGGAGATTTTACAAGGACTGCTTTCAAGGTATTGCCTCAATAGTTTTGAGGTGTTTTGAAATGCTGCAGAATGTAGTCCATGATTCAAAAGTATAGGAGGCCAAAGTTAATTGTTGCCTTCTAGAATGAGCATTGTAGTTGGTTTATGGCCTTGATCTTCATCCATTTTTCAGAATTTCATGATCAGAGTTTTGTCTTTGAGAAGTGACTCATGCCAGTTAACGATCCCTAACTGCTGTGGAGGGTAATGACGTGCCACCTTAGACTCAACAACCCAAATGCTCTGGATAATAATAAATGTTAGTTGGTTATCCATGGTCAATAAAAGAATGGCAATCATTTCTGGGTTTTTAGTACCTTGGTGGTGGAAGTTAGCTGAAGCTTTTTTCCTTCCCTTTCAATTAAAACCACTTGGCAAATTGCTGCCGCACACACTGAAGATAGTAGCCTCTATGGCCAATGTAGAGTACAAGGGCAGCAATCAAATATTGGATTACTAGCAAGTCCTCTGACTTGAATCTTTTAAAAAATCAGAACTAGCCTAGGTATTCTGAAGTTTCAGTCATGGAGATAAAAAACTGCA